>NW_027531504.1:9359637-9375104 GCF_008692635.1 Crocuta crocuta
TCCCCCCCGCCCACCACCACCACCACTTCCCAAGAAGGAAGGGGTGTTGGAGATTGAGTTCAATCACCAATGACCAATGACTTACTCAGTCATGTCCATGTAAAGAAGCCTCCATAACCCTCCCCCCTCAAAGAATGGGGGTTTGTGAACTCAGGGAAGTGCTGGGACAGTGATCTGCCCAAAAAGATAATAGAAGCTCCCTACTCCTTCCCACATACCTTGCCCTACGCACTTTTTCTATCTGGCAGTTCCTGAGCCTTTTATAACGGACCAATAATTAGTAAGCAAAGTATTTCCATTAGTTTTGTGAACCACTGTAGCAAATTAATCAAATACAAGGAGGGGATTGTGGGAACATCTGATCTGTAGCCAGTGGGTCAGAAGCACAGGTAAGGACAGAACTTGCAATTGGCATCTAAAGTGGGAGCAACGGCAGTCTTATAGGAATGAATCCTTAATGTGTGGGATATGACACTCTCACCAAGGAGAGGGAGTCAGAATTAGTTGAATTCTAGAATACCACTCGGTGTTGTCAACGTGGGACCGTCCTCCCCAATGTCCACCTGGTGACTGGAGTAAAGAACTGTTCAGGGCACTGTGTGTAGTATAAAGTAAAACAATATTATGTTTTTCCTTTAGAAGTACAAAAGAAATAATAGAAGGAAACACTTTTAACTGTTTATTAAAATTAAGGGCTTCAACTCTGGAAAACAAAATTCCTCAAAAAGTTAAAAGTAGAACTATTTTATGACCCTGCAATTGCATTACTAGGTATTTATCCAAAGGATACAAAAATACTGATTCGAAGGGGCACATGAACTCCGATGTTTATAGTACTACTATCAACAATACCCAAATTATGGAAAGAGCCCAAATGTCCATCAACTGATGGCTTGAAAAAGAAGGGGTGTGTGTGTGTGTGTGTGTGTGTGTGTGTGCGTGTACACACACAGAGGAATATTATATATATAATATATATATACAGGAATGTTACTCAGCCATCAAAAAGAATGAAATCTTGCCATTTGCAGTGACATGGATGGAACTAAAGTGTATTATGCTAAGTGAGATAATTCAGTCAAGAAAGACAAATACCATATGATTTCACTCATATGTGGTATTTAAGAAACAAAACAGATGAATATAGGGGAAGGTAAGGAAAAATAAAGTAAGGTAAAAACAGAGAGGGAGACAAACCATAAAAGACCCTTAACTATAGGGAAAAATACTTAGGGTTGCTGGGATAGAGGTGGGGTGATGGGCTAAATGGGTAATGAATCACTAAATTCTACCCCGAAACCGATTCTACACTATATGTTATATGTTAACTACCTTGAATTTAAAATCAAGTTAGTTAAAATAAAATAAAATCTTAGAAGAAAAAAAAAGAAAGAAAGGGTAAATTCCATAACAGGGATACGTTTGAAGAGACTAGAGAAGTGGTATTAAGAACACAGCTGGAGAGGGGCACCTGGGTGGCTCAGTCTATTAAATCTCCGATGCCACCTCATGTCATGAGCTCATGGCTTGTGAGTTCAAGCCTCATGTCAGGATCTGTGCTGGTAGCTCAGAGCCTGGAGATTGTTTCATATTCTGTGTTTCCCTCTCTCTCTGCTCCTCCCTGGCTTGCTTGCTCTCTCTCTCTCTCTCTCTTAAAAATAAATAAACATTAAAAAATACTTAAAAAAAAAATACACAGCTGGTATGGTAGCTAGAAGTTGGTGGAATAGAGCTTGATGCATTTGGTCCGCTCTGAGAGGTAGGGAAGCAAAGTTGTCGAGTAAATGTGATGCAGAAGAAAATGGGATGAGAGGCAACTTAAGAGCCCTACAGGGTACAACTCCGAAGACAGTGTTAGCTCCTGGGCCAGCTTTGGATTCACCTCTTCCCTCTCTTCAGTTCAGCTTCTTCCCCTGACTTTTGACAGGTGTTTATCCCTTATAAACCTCTTCCCCTTTGAACATCTTCTAAGTCAGCTCTCAGAGATCCTTATCGGTGAAGCACATGTATTTGGTAACCCTCTAAAAATTTTATTTCCAATGGGAATTAATACTTAACAGCAAAGGCAAGAAGTTAAAGAACATCATAGAAAATTCTTTGTAACTAGTTGGATTGAGTCTAATGTATTTCAACATAATCTGCCTCCCCCCATTTTACATAATATTAGTTTCAGGTATACAACATTTTTCAATATTTGTATATATTGCACAATGACTGCCACAATAAGTTTAGTTACCATAGTTACCATCTGATCCTATACAATTACAGAAATTGTTTTTCTTGTGATAAGGACTTTTAAGATCTACTCTCTTTGCAACTTTCAACTATGCAATACTGTATTGTTAACTATAGTAACTGTCCTGCATGTTACATTCTCAGCCTCCTCAACATAACCTTTTATAATAACAATTCTAATAGCAGCACTTATAATGTGTCTTGTCCTCAGCAAACAAAATAACCATGTAACAAAAGAGTTTTGTTTTTGTTGTTGTTGGGATAATGGCTGTTTACAAATAAAAGTAAATTAAAAAGAACTCTTTTACCTAAAAAAAGTAAGGGCTTCAGCTTACTAAAGATATTATTTACAAAGTAAAAAAGGTAAACCTGAAAATAAGAGTATTGCAATGCATATAGTTTTCAAAGATGTTGTATTTGGGATACATAAAGAAACAAGATACCCATCTCACCTTTATGGCCCTGAAACATTTTCAGGAACTGTGGATGAAAATCAGATATATTTGAGAAATTTGTATTTTGTCATCTGAAGGACCAAATATATAATTCTTATAAATAATTTTATTGCAGTCATAGTCTTTCATTAGTTTTCTATAATATGTCTTTTTTAAAAAAATGTTTATTTATTTTGAGATAGAGGAAGGAGAAAATGCAAACAGAGGAGGGACGGAGAAAGAGGAAGAGAGAATCCCAAGGAAGCCCCACATTGTCAGCAGGCAGCTGGATGCAGAGCTTGATCTCACAAACTGTGAGATCATGACCTGAGCCAAAATAAAAAATCAGGTGCTTAACCAAATGAGCCACCCAGGCACCCCTCAAATATCTTTTTTATTTATTTTTAATTTTTCAAATTTTTATTTTTTAATTTTTTTAAATATTTATTTATTTTTCAGAGAGAGAGACAGAGTGAGAGCAGGGGAGGGGCAGAGAGAGAGGGAGACACAGAATCCAAGGCAGGCTCCAGGCTCTGAGCTGTCAGCAGAGAGCCTTACATGGGGCTTGAACCCACAAACCGTGAGATCATGACCTGAGCCGAAGTCAGGTGCTTAACCAACTGAGCCACCCAGGCATCCCAACAGGTGTCTTTTTTAATGGATAAGTTATTAAGACAGGATATCTACTCAATAATCATAATTGTTATTTCATCTGAATTCTGTGCAAGTCTTATCTTACTGACATTGATTCTTTTTCTCAGTTGCTCCTTTCTGGCTCCCATTGGACTTCAGAAAACTAAAGACTGATTGTACCATGATGGTTCAAGTCTGAAAATTTGTTGTCACATAGTTAGCTGAAGGGTATAGCCCCATGATAACAATTTGTGTATCCTAGAAAAATTTTGACTTAACCTTCCTATCCCCACAATCTCACTTGTCAGTAATAAACACCAATAAGGATATTAGATGTCCATTTCCTTTTACTCCTTAAGCATGGGTAAGAAGGGGGTGCCTGGGAGCCTTGGTCAGTTGGGCCCCCGACTCTGGCTCAGGTCATGATCTCACAGTTTGTGAGTTTGAGCCCTGCACCAGGCTTACTGCTATCAGCACTGAACTTTCTTCTGATCCTGTATCCCCTTCTCTCTCTGCCCCTACCTCTGGAGCTCTGTTTCTCAAAAAAAAAAAAAAAAAAAAAAAAAAAAAAAAAAAAAAGTTGGTAAAAGGAAAGAAGAATGGATTATCCTATCATCAATGGCATTAATTTGTGCATAGAGGTATAAATGTTGTTCCCCCTAGACATATAGATGACCATCTAACATTGTTACTAGTTCAGTTTAGTTAACATTTCCTAGCTGGCTATTTCAGTGGTTTTTAAAATAACAGAGATGGAAGTTTCATCCATCTCTCCCAGGAAGCCGCATGAAAGTATGAAGAGAATGAGAGAGGAAAATAGAAATAGGACCCCTAAAGAAACTAGGGACAGATCTAATTTATTCATTAATTATACAAAATATTATCAAGTCTTCTTAAAATTATTACTGAGCACCTTATATGCTCTAAGTGCTGCCCCGGTGTTGGGATGTACAGCAGTATAAAGTCTATGCAAACTAGTGAAAGAGTTGCTAAATTTAGTGACTATCAGAAAGGAAAGTGGAAGGCTTCCCAGAGATAATGTCCATGGCTACAGATTTCAGAAAAATTTGGCTCATTCACCCAAGTAGCCTAAACCTAGACTGAGGGGCATATCCAAAAACTCATGGTTTGGCTCCAGCTTGGCCTGAAGACTTAGGAGCAAGAGAAGGTTGAACTAAATGCAGAATTGTGTGCAGAGAAATCACATGTTCAGGAAACAGCCTCTCACCCAGGCAGGATGGAGAAAGGAGCAGTCCATGGTAAAGCATCCTAGCAGCGCCAGTCTCCACTGGCTCAGAGAATCAAAAACTAAATAATTTCTACATATAATTCTGAATTACAGGGAGAATTATTTTGTAATGTTTATTTTTGAGAGAGAGAGGGAAAACATGAGCACAGGAGAGGCAGAGAGAAAGGAAGACAGAGAAATCTGAAGCAGGCTCTGTGCTGACATCGGCAGAGCCCAACGACGGGCTTGAACTCAAGAAGCGGGAGATCATGACCTGAGCGAAGTCAGACACTTAACCCAACTGAGCCACCCAGGCACCCCAGATGGAGAATTATTGACAGCTATGGACATAATGCTGGCTCTCCCATTAAATGAACTACGTGAAAATGGTTTGGGAAGGATGTGCCTGTTGGAAACACTCATCAATAATCAGTAAGTAATGTAGAATCTCGGGAATGAGATTCTCTGGCCCCCGTGCCCAGAGCTGTTTCTGGTTTTCCAGAGCAGCCATGGTGATGCTTCTAGTGTCAAGTATGGATGGGATCAAGGGAGCAGCAGTAGTATCTCTGCTGAGACATGTCAGCATTGGTGTCTTCACCGGAGCCATTCTACATGTAATTTTGAAGCCATGCTTGGAGGTGTAGCTCTTGTGCCCACTCCCGTATCCTCACTGTGCTCCGTAAGCCATTCAGTGTGCTTTCAGACATTCTGTCTCTCTTAAATTGCACAGAAGTAGGCCTTGGGTGGGTAGGGTAAGTCTGAGCAAATTCTACTATTCACCAGCTATGCTTGCACCTGCAGAGTAAATATGACTGGAAGAAAAACGACACACACTTACACAAACATACACTGCTTGGTCACCCTTAAAATTTAGCACCCCAAATTGCACCCCAAATGTTGGGAGCAATTCTGATTTGTAGCAGATAAATCATAATTCATTTAAAAAATTCCATATTGTCAGACCTCTGGGTTGTTTCCAATTTTTCCCTGATAAAAATGTTGCTGTTATAGATTATCTTCCTGGCTACATATGTGCCATATCCATAATTATTTCCTTTGAATATTTATGTTCTAAAAGTGGAGTTCTAATTCCAATTATGAAGAGCTGACTTGTATTGGACTAACTTCTCTGCTGTTACAATTATTAAAGCTGAACAAGCTATAAAATACAACTGTTTGGAGGCATTGGGATACAACCAAATTAGTTAGGGACAGAAGAAACTACCACCACTATGAAAAGCACATAACATAAGGTGAGCTCCACATTGAGTTGGCTTTTCTCCTGAGGATATTTTGAAATTTTCTGCTATGTGCGGGAGTAGAATTCACGCAGAAAAAAAGGAGTCTCACAGGACTGAGGAGACAGAAGTCAGAGTTTGAGACTGACAGAGTATAATTTGGGTGGTAATATCTCAAAAAAGGGAGGATTCAAAGGAGCCCCTAAATCTATTGATTCTCTTCAAAATTTGATGGACTTCTAATTATTCATGCAAGAAAATCAGTAGAAAGTAGCAGCTAAAAGGGAAAAAATGGAGCAGATTTCAATATCTTCTTGCTGCTAAGAGGTTGAAGTTCAAGTATGAACAAATCAGAAGGCCTTACTAAATACCCAGAGCTTTTCACTAAGTTACCAGAAGGGCAATGGCAGAATAACAACAAAATTGAAACAACAATCTTAGAAAAAAATAACTAAAATTAACTCATGAAAGGATTAAGGTGATCTTTTGATTTTCTAACTAAATCCACCAAAAAACTTCTTTTTGGAAAGAAGATTACATTATCCCTAGACTATAAAAATTTTTAGTCCACGTTTTCCAGTATTAAATTAAAAATTAAAAGCATGTTAAAATACAGGACCAATGGAACAAAACCAAGAGAAAAACGGACCATTAAAGTAAACTCGTAGGGCACCTGGGTGGCTCAGTCGCTTAAGGGTCCGACTTCAGCCCAGGTCATGATCTCACGGTTTGTGGGTTTGAGCCCTGCGTCGGGCTCTGTTCAGAGCCTGGAGCCTGCTTCAGATTCTGTGTCTCCCTCTCTCTCTGACCCTCCCTTGCACTCTCTCTCTCTCTCTCTCTCTCTCTCTCAGAAATAAATAAAAACATTAAAAATTTTTTTAAAATAAATAAACTCATAAGTGAATTAGATATTGGAGTTATCAGAGATTTTTAAATGGTACAATTGAATTAATTCAAGAAAACAGGGAAAAATGAGAAACATCTATAGACACCTAGAATACACACACACACACACACACACACACACACACCTTTGAAATGGAGATTCTACATCTAAAAATTATATTGACTAGGATGAAGAATTTATTAGAGTGGTTTATTAACAGATTAGAAATAGCAAAAGGAAAAAGAAAGAATGAATAAATCACATCATAGGGCTTTAGAAAATATTGGAAGTAATGTATAGGGAGAAAAAATATACCAAAAAAGCATGAGAAACTTGTAAGACAGGGATAATGTTTAATATATGTCAATCAAAGAGGTAACAGTTAAAGAAATGGTGACTGAGAATTTCCTAGATATGAATGGATATCAAGCCACAGATTCAAGGTCTGTAAACATCATATAGTTTAAATAGAAAGAAAACCACAGTAAGGGACAGTAGAGTCACACTGCCAGAAACCAAAGATAGAGTGAAATCTTAAAAGGGGGCTAGAGGGAGAAAAAGGAAAGTTCAAGAGGTACAATTACAGGGTCAGTTTATACGTTTATTCTCTGTTTTTTGTTTTATTTTGTTTTTAGGTTTGGATGTAAACTCAATGCACTCTTCAGAAATTCGGCTGCTTTTCCCCACACCCTTGGAAACAGTGTCACCAATTTTGGTTTTAACTTTGATATTCTAACTAGTAGCATCTTTAAACCTCTTTAATATTTAACCTGTTGTGGTTTCTGAATGATGAATAGGGCCGCTGGCAGTTTTTGAGAGACTCAGCATTTCTGAAGCTTTTCATTGACTTTGATCTTTTGGGGGCTTTTTACTTAAAGCACAGTTTATAATTTAGATATTTCTAAAATAGTATTCCTGTGCATACGTTTGCCAGATTATACCTACACATGGGCACATAAAGCTGATTTTATAGGATTCCATATTCACTCTTTTCAATCACAAAGAACAAAACTGCCGGGGCCCTTAGTGTTTGCACTGCTTATATATTGTGGGTTTGTTTTTTTTTTTTTAATTCAAGTTACATTCACTCATAGAATGGTTTATACATTTATTAGTTTTCTAGGTAATTTTGGTTTTATTGCAGCTCTTGATTTCATAATATGCCTTCAGGTGTCCTTGAAAGAAGTGCTCTCATCTCTGCGGATTCAAATGCCCTCCTTTGGCTTCCAGGGGCAGCAATTATGGTGTCCTGTATCATCTCGTCTCTCTACACAGTGATCCCTATGAAGCTGAGATGCAAAGATTCTACCCCAGTGATTTAGGTCTGGCCTCATTCCAAGCCTTAATTGATGGGGACTTTGTCCTGTATTTAGTATTCAGCATAGAGCAAAGCATTTCTCATGAAATGGTTCCAGGGAATGAAAATGACCTAGTTGTTGCAAACCTCACAGCAAAGTGGAATTACCTTCTGGATGAGACCTGAGGCTCAGTGCCGTGCTGACCACTTTCTCTTGCCAAACAATTTCCTAAGATACGAACTAGCCTTATTCTGAAAATATAAAACTCTATTAAATATATACGATAAAGCAAAAAGACAGGTACAAAATGTTATGTGCACGCACTAGAATTGTAAACAAAAGAAATTAATAAAAGCATATGAAGAAAGCCTGGAAGGAACTCCACCAAAATAATAACAATGGTAGTTTGAGTACTGGCACGCTAGGGAATTAATTTTCTTTTCACCAATTTACATATTTTCTGGACTCTGGCTATATTACCTTTATAATTAAACAATAAATCTCCTTTAAAAATGATGTTAGAATAAGTTTCTGATAAAAATTTTGACAACCAGCTTTTATAACCACCTCTCCTTAGCAATAGACCTGGGATTATAATGCTAGAATGTCATAACCAAGATCATAACACGTTAATAACCCAATTGGAGTTTTTAACATTACGGTTTGCTTATTTTGTAATACACTTCTTTTTAGCACCTGTACAATTCAGACCTTTTAATTACATTTTGCATAACTGTCAGGCAAAGTAATTGCAAGCAAGTTTTCATACATGCATTTTTCTTAAGCTTGACGTATTATAGCAATCCAAATGCAGTGGGAACATTACATTTAACTGAGCAGGAAGACAAAGAGGTAATTGTAGTTCTGTTCTAAGTCATCAAGAATGCAGTTTTTGAGTCATCTTTTTAATCTTACAGATGCCTTAATCGCCATATTAAAATTAGTTTATCAGAAGTCTGTGAATATTTTATATATTCTCTAGCAAATCTTTTCAACCACAAATAGAAAAAATATGAAAATTAAAAACTAATATGAAATATATTTTTTCTTGCACAAGTCTTATTTGACCACAAAACACATTTAGAAGTAGAATCAAAGAGTTTTAGGGGTACTTGGATGGCTCATTTGGTTGAGCTCAATTCTTGGCTTCAGCTCAGGTCATGATCTTAGGTTGTGAGATCAAGCCCCACGTCAGGCTCTGCACTGAGCATGGAGCCTGCTTGGGATTCTTTCTCTCTTCCTCTGCCCCTCTCCCCCACTCTCTCTTTCTCTAAATTAAAAAAAAATAAAAGACTTTTATACGCGTTTAATCTTTGTTCTTCCTGATACTGTCCTTTGATATTAACTCTACATAGTTTGAATGACTATAGAAAATATCTGTATCACTTTAAGATAGCATAAACTTTATCTTTATCTGCATTACTGGAAATATATCTAGTTATCTTTAAGCTAAGTAAATTTATTTTAGAAATAAATTGTACAATAATATTTTTTCTTAAAGGTGCTGAGACCAGGAACCATGGGAATAGACCCCATGGAGACATGACAGCTACACAATTACAACTACATTATGACTTCTTTCTGTGTCTTTCTATGGTAAGTTCTGAAGAACACTCATTTGCCCTGTCAGCAAGTTTATACTCATTGTCAAGTTTACTTTGAGCCTCCTAGTAAGCACGTCAAATGAAGCCTTTTCTTATGTGGAATGGGTATGGTAAGAGCACATCCTGTTTTGTGCTTTTATTTGCTCACTAAACAAAGTTGAGCAGGTGATGTCAAGCTGAGTGTTAGAGCAATTTCATATGACTCCAATCTCACCCTATTCCTTGGAAGGGAATGTGAATTAACTTTTGCTGCTCTGGGTTTTTGCAATCATGTGCTATTTCATAGAATCACAGATAAGTAGAGTCAGAAGGAAATTCTAATCCAGTGGTTGTGGAGTTGAATTCCTTTTTCAAAAAATCAATCTTGCATAGAAGCCTAAGACATAAAATGATATAAGCAGAGTTCTTTATTGATTGAATAAGAGCTTCTGGGGAGCCCCTACAATTCACTTGTTCTATCCCTTCTTTCTCTGTGGGAGCTATTGAGCATCTCAACAGAACACAAGAGATTCTCAGAACAGATTGCAAACCACAAATCTAATTCCAATTTCTCTCATATTACAGATAAGTCATCAAAAGCTGAAAGAAGTGAAGCTACTTGTCCAAAGTTATAGAACACAAAGCCTTGCACATATTAGGTCTCAAAATACAAGTTTTCAGGGTAGATCTTAAACTAATTAGTGAAAGAGGCAGACCTACACATCTAGAGCTTTCTTCTCCATCAAAATTATCGTTGCTATTTATTGGAACGTTTTCTTCATTTGTTTAAAAGTGTTTAAAGGAAGTAGTAAAAGGAGAAGAGGGATTTTGAAAATCATCCCCAAAGGTTATGGGTAGGTCAAGGAACTTACAAAAAGTTTGGAGGAGATCTCAGCATGTTATTCTAAGGGAACTACAAAATATATGATCCATTACCACTGCTGCACAAATCTGGTGGGACCCTGCTATGTCTCATTATGTACAGAAAGGTATTGGAAGTGATTTCCCAAGAATAAGAGCTCTGCTTACTCTGGATTGGGTTGACATCATGCTGGATCCTCAGTGTAGAGAACCTATAATGTAGATTATGGTTGAGCTCTATGATGTCACAGAAGTCATCAAACAGGGAGCTCTAAGACATCTGGATATTCTGATTGTCTAAAAACTACTGTGTGTTGTGGTATACATTCTCACTTTATATTAGTTAAAATATCTGATTTGAGCAGGGCATCTCTTGCATCAGAAGCCACTCCACCTCTCTACATATCAGTTGCCCCATGACTCAGGAGTTTAGTAGAAATACAAAGTAGGTTATCACAAAATCAAAAAGTTATGCATATTACCACAACCATGTGAGATCTGTAGAAAGTACAATGAGATTTTTTCTGAGTCAAAGAATTTCATCTAAAGTCTGAAAGCTGAGACAATGAAAGACAAGTTTTGTTACTTATCTAAGGAGAAGCAACAGATTCATCCCCAAATGGCCAATCCGGTCCAACCATCATCATTCCCAATAGCTAGTATAAGAAAGGATCACAGATTTGTGGGAGAGTAAAGTAAATGAAGGAGTTTAATAAGTACATATGACACTATCACATTCTCTCCTTCCTCTAGTCAAGTAAGAGTGCCTCCCAATAACCACCCAGAGATTGGATTGTCTATCAAAACGAGAGATGGGCATTTGACTAACACTCCCCCAATCCCTTTGCTAAATGCTTGTTAATTGCAAAAATACCATAGTTCTGCCCATGCTGGTCTAGAGCAGACACCTCCAGCTTGGCATGTGTTCCCTGGAATTTGTGGAGGCAATGAATGGTACTCATCTCTCACAGGTGGTTGCCTAGAGCAGGCTCCATTTGCAGAGCAAGAATAAAGGATGCAATGACTTGGCCTCACTCGGAGCATGTCAGGGCCAGGTGCTATGCATTTTCCCATGGATCACCTGGACACTCAGAAAAGTAGCCAGGCTTGAACATTTTTTGAAAGAACTTGCATGTCTGCCAAGAGGACAAAATGGACCATTTTGCTTTATTGGCAAGAGTGGATGGCTAGTTGTAATAAATCATCCGAAAGGTGCATCACCTGTGCCATGAAATAGAACAGTACAGAAGTACCCAGCCAGGGAGTTGAGCCTTTGCCACTTTACTTTGCACCCCTCCCTAACCCCTGACCGCTGACTAGTTAGAAGCATTGGGAAGAGGAGATGGAAGAAAGTCATTGAAGTCAGTAGGGAGAGGAAAACATAAGATGACTACTCTGTTTATTCTATTTAAGGTAGACCGTTTGGTATGCCAGTTATAATTTTCTAAACTTGTTTTATAGTAGATAGACAAAACTGAAACTCAGAAAGATGATTGGCCAAAGGCACAAAGGTAGGAGGTGACAAAGCCAGGAGTCTTGTGACTCTGATACGGATTTCTTGAGAGAACGCTACCTTCCCTTTAGAAGCAACCTCCAAAGAAATGGAGCAGAATACGTATACCCACGCTACCTTTTTCCTGTAGCATGATCCTCGAAGGATCAGATTGGAAAATTACAAATGATTCCTCTGGCACTGTCTGGGTGACGGTGGATAAGTTGCTTCACCTTCCTCAGCCTCCTTTTGCTCATCTATAAAATGCAAAGGTTGGAGCAACTCAGCCCTAAATTCCCTTGTAGATTTTAACAAGATACAAACATAGCTCAAAAAGAGAGAGTGGAGAATAAAGGAGAGGGGAAGGAAGAAGAGTGGAGGAGAGGAGGACAAGGGAGGGGAGAAGGGTAAGAGAGAAGACTGGGAGGGGAGAGGAGGGAAGAAGAAAATAGGAGGTGGGGGGAGGGAGAAACAGATGTAAAAGTGCATAGGATTCTGTATTAGTTGCATTAGTTGAATGTTTTGTACCTTAAATTTTCAGGATAGTCAAAGAATTGAAATAGAATTTCAGAAATGACTTTATTTCCATATGCTCTCCCTCCTCTGTCCTATCACTTCTTTTAGAGACATGCTAAGGTGATTTCATAAAAACAAGGGGAAACATAATTTTAGAGATGAAGCATCTCATCCTCCCTAAAACGCTTTTGTTTGTGGACAGTAAAAATTATCCCACATCTGAAAGCATCCCCATAACTGGAGTCCCAGGAGGAACAGCGGTAGGGAGGTTTCTTTGTTTTGTTTGTGTTTTTGTTTGTTTTTGTTGTTTTTCAAACATATGATGGGGATGAGTCTGGGAAACTGTAACTTCAGATGGGTTTGTTGCTGCAGCTTTCAATCCTGTCACAAAAGGTGTCATGAAGATGAATAAAGTTGGTGCCATCTTCTGTTTTCATTATCATCCAAGGGGCTGGGATCGGAAAGGATTCATTTTGTGCCACTGTCATTTCTCATTACTATCTTTGTCATGAGAGTGAATTATAACAGCCCTCCAATGCCAGCTCTGGCTTTGCTCTCATTACAGACTTTCATTCTTGGGACGAAGATGGTAATAAGAATGGAATGTCGTGTAAAAACAGAGCTCACTTTCATGACAGTTGGAAATTGGTGATGAAAATGGAAAATGACAGAAAAAAATTAATCCTTTCTTCGTGGCAAAAATTGTCCTGCAAACAACAGCATGCACCAAAGGTATCTCTCACAGTGGCAATAACAAAGCAATGAAAAGGCAAACAATGAACAGCTTTTGGAGCAAATGAGGGAATCGGAGGCATCCATCTTGCTTGGTGCTTTGGAAATATATCTCTTAATCCTGAATAATGTAACATCCATTAAGCTCCAAAAGTAATGTGATAGGCAATTAGGAGCTTCTCTGTTCTCCCTTCAGTGATGTGAGTATCTCTATTACATACTGCCAGAAAGACACTACCAAATTTATGGAAGCCATTAGAATTTCTATATAGGATACCTTTCATACACACACACACACACACACACACACACACACACACACACTCATACACATGCATATGTGTCTTTATGTGTGCTTGTGTACATACAGTTCTAGAAAAGTATTTAGCTGACTCAGTAATAGTGGCTTCAAAAAGGACTTCCACTTTCTATTTTATACATTCCTGTATTGATCGATTTTTTTTTTAAACCAAGAGCATTTGCCACTCTTAAAATTACACACATGATAATGTCATTTCCCATAAAAATAAATGGCTCTGTATACCACTGAATTACCTTCACTACTGGGATCTATTGTCAACTCTAGGTACATATTCTCTAATGTAAAGTTGAAAGGGGGAAACTCCCATTTACATCCACATTTTAAAATAAATGCTCTGTCTCTTTCTTTACAGATTCGTTCCCTCGCCATATTCCAAGTGTGATTTTTTTGTTTTCCATGCAGAGGTTGTATCTTTTCAGAATGAGAGTTGGGGCATGCTAATTGTGGAAAGAACTTGGTGTGAAATGGTCTTTTCATTAGATTTCATTTAAAGCATTTTATTTGATATTTTATCATTGGCCACCATATGTAACAGATATTCAGCATTTATCCACTTTTCAACACGTATCATTGTTGGGAAGGAAGAGAGACATTTTAATATGCACCGAGCACAGAACCATTTGTAAGATGGTTATTGAATACAGAAATGCTTATTATGTGCACGTTAGTGTCTGGCATACATTTAAGGTTGCTAAATGTTGACACAGTTGCCTATGCTGACACGGATAAGCCAGGCAAAGTAGGCATGAGAGACCATCTTTATTAGAGAAAAGAAGGCAATGGCTCTGTAAGATACCACCTGAATTCACTTGATTCCTTTCACTTTGGAGCGGTTCACGGCAAGGGCACACTTTAAATCTGTCTTTTATACTTTAAGTGGCTGGGATGGGGGCACATCAAATGGTAATTCTTACAAAAAGAGGAAAAACCGATTATTGTAAACCGGTAGAAATTTTACATAGTAAATATGCTGGAATAATTTTACAAAGTTCTGCCAAGTCATTGACAGAAAGTTCCCAACTAAAACATCTGAAATGGTAGATTATCCTCAAGCTTTTTCTACGGAGAGTTTTGTGTAACTGTGCTAAGGTGAAAAGTGTAGAACTCTTCAAGTCACACAAGCAAAGCTCATTTTAGAGCAGAGGTTATTAACCATGTGAGAAAACCCACGAGGAATTGCTTTTAAAGATCTGTGACCAAAGACTTTAATTCAGTAAAATTGTAGTGGGGCCTGCACCTCCCCCGCCCCCCCAACCCCGTAGCCATACACCTGGGTGCAGCACAGAGGGAGCCACAATAGGAAATCTGTAGTTTATAAAAGGCTTTTAAAAAATCTGGTATAAACTTGCATTAGAAACCACTGTTTTGAAATGAATATGAAGTAGTCAGATATTTATCTTTTCAAAGGCTGTTTTGATGGAGTTTTCTCCTCTTATTGAGGATACGCTTGACACAGTCCCTCGTCTGTTAAACAGTTATGTGAATATTGCATTTGGAGGGGGTGGAAAGTACAGTAGAGACACAGTAGTGACAGAGCATTTGTGGCTTGCATCCACAAAGCACACGGGACTATAGCAAACAAAGAAGTAGTTAGTTCTTAAAGGGCACAAACACCTTGAGGTCATTCCCTCAAGGCTCAGCACGGAGGGAACAGACAAAAGCATCATCTCCGTCATCTTTCCCTGAAAGGAATTGTGCTGGCATACTTTACAAGCTCCTGCCTGAGGGTCTGACTGACTTCTAATTGGCTGGTTGTAAACTTCCAGGAGGTGGAGGAGTGGAGGAGCCAGGGGCATTCCCTCCCTCCCTTCACCCTCTGGCTCTTTAAGGATAAATCCAGATTACAGGCATCTCTCTGGAAGGATCATTCATGTACCTCTGGTACCTGAGTTGCTGTGACTGCTGCCCCAGGGATGGACTGTCTGGCTCTGACAGCCCTGAGGCTTGCAGGCAGAATCCCACAGTACAGAAGTAAACAGGGAAGCAGTTTTTAAATGAGCTCCTAGACT
>NW_027531504.1:9375315-9400973 GCF_008692635.1 Crocuta crocuta
CCCTAGGTTCAGCACCCAAGGAGCAGATGAAAAAACTATCTTTTAGGTTCTCTCTGGAAGGGGCTTTACATACTTTATCAACTGCTGCTTGAGGGTCTGGATTCTAATCATCCTGCATCTAGGTGCTAACTGTGACCCTCCTCTGTGAGACACTGATGGGTCTTGGCATACCTTCAACTACTGGGAGCCACTAAGAAAAGTGATGGTGGCTTCGACAATTGCAACAGTTTAGAGCACAACAGGGATCTTGGGCCACACTAATATAAAGAACACAGACAAGTCAATAACAACAACAACAATAATAATAATAGTAATAATAATGGGCCAAAGAACTGAATAGTGATCAAAAATACATACAAATGGCCAACAAGTACATGAAAGATGCCCAATAACACTAATCATCAATGCAAATCAAATGCATATCAAAACCACAGGATCACCTCACATCTGTTAGGATGTCTATTATCAAAAAATGGCAAAAAACACAAAACAAAAACAAGAAATAATAATACTGTTGAGGATGTGAAGCAAAGGAAATTTATATGCTGTGGGTAGGAATGGAAAGTGGTACAACCTCTATGGAAAACAATACGAGGGTCCTCAAGAAATTAATAATTGAACTACGATATTGTAGTAAAGCCCCTCCTTAAGGAATGTGTTGGAAGCCTTCTCAGAACAAAGGAAGGGAACATGCAATGTGGCTCAATCAACTCCTATACATGTTTGCATAACTCTAACCTGGACTGTACCCAATCAAACTACATGTGTCATCATACATTGGAGACAAAGAAGTAAAAATTGCATGAAAGGCTATACCTTGCTCCGCTCGGGACTCAACATTTTTGGGGTCTTAGCCCGCTAAGCCTGTGCTGGCACAAATAAAGCTACTTCCTGAAAGAAGAGCCTCAGTGTCCCGTCTCTCTGTGTGTGATTCCTGCTACAGTGTGATTCAGCAATCTTCTGGTTATATATCTGAAGGAAATGAAATCACTATCTCAAAGAGATATCTGTACCCTTAGGTTCATTGCAACATTATTAACAATAACCGAGGTATGGAGACAAGTTAAGTGTTTGTTGATGGATGAATGGATAAAGAAAATGTATTATATATGTACACAACGGAACATTATTCAGCCTTAAAAAGAAGGAAATTCTGACATTTGCAAATACATGGATGAAACTGGAGGACATTATACTAAGTTAAATAAGCCACACAAAGAAAGACAAATACTGCCTAGTATTATTTATGTATGAAACCAAAAAAGAAAAAAAAGTTGAACTTCTAGAAATAGACTGGGGGAGCAGGAAATAAGGTAGAGGCTGGTAAAGAGGCTTGAACTTCCAGTTATAACATGACTAAGGAGTAAGGTTCTAATGTATACATAGTTGATAACACTATATTGTAGAATTGAAATTTACTAAGAGAGTAGAACATCTAAGTGTTCTCATAAAAAAAAGATAAATATGTGAGGTGATGGATGTGTTAATTAACTCAATGGTGGCAATCCTTTCACAACGTATATGTATAACAAATCATCACATGGTACACTTTAAGTATCTTACAATTCTATTTGCCAATTATACTTCAATAGTGTTGAAAAGAAAAAGGAAAAGAAATTGTTTTGGAATCCCAATGTTTTTTGATAGTTCAATTATTTAATCCTTAAAATATGATATTTGCAACAGAAAGACAACTTCCCCCTTGAAAATCATCTCTTTATGTGTAAGCTTTAAAGAACAATAAAATATTTTATTTAAGCATATACATGCTATATCAACAATGTTTAGTCATTTTTAATCATAACTGATCAATTAATATTAAATCAAATCAATTCTACAATCAAATCAATTTTTATTCATGATTAAAAATACTTTTAAAGCAATAGACTGTTTTTGTGGTTGTGTTTGATTGCCTTGTTATTGTTTGTTGGTTAATTTTTTTTTGGTATTTTTGGTATGTTTCATTTGTATAGCCATTGTATGTTTCACTTGTGTTACCATGAACTTACATTTATTATTTAAATTCAAAGTGGAAGAAAGGACTGAGGAAAACACATTACCATAGTTATTTTAAAATTTGATTTATAGAATGTGGTTTGTGAGTGGATGCCTCAGAAATAAGGCAGGTGGAGGGTTGGTGTTGAGAGTAGCTTAAAGCAGAAAAAAGAATCAATAAAAATGGCAGACCGTTTACATAAAGTTGCATTCCTAACTTTATACTTTCAACTATATCAGCTCTAGGGAATGGGAAGCACATGTATTTGCTTGGCTAACCATTATTTAACAGAAGACTTACATAAAATTGGGTAGGTGACTTTCTTCAATTTACACTGTTCATGACCTCTTCTATTTTATTCATGAGCTTTCTATTTATTTAAAGTCTGAATCAAGATGTTGCTCTAAATCTTCCCATTCATAGGTTTTTAAGATTTTAAGGTAACTTCTATATTTTCATTATTATAAACAATTCTGTAGTAAACATCTTTATGGGTATATTTTTTCCTATATGTTAGATTATTTTCTTTGGATGCTAGAATGGAGATTTATGGGAGAAATGCAGGAACATATTGAAGGCTCCTGATACATATCGCCAAATTATTTCCCAAAATGTTTCTGGTAGTTGTAGCTGAAATATATAAAACCAATAACATTATCATGTTGACTTTCCTTTTTTGTTGTTTAGTTTTTTGTTCATTATTATTAAGATATAATTTATACACAGCAAAAATTACCTTTTTAGTTGGGCAGTTTGTTGAATTTGGCAATTATAGACTGAGTATAACCACAGCCACAATGAATTTTTATAATATTTCCATCACCCTAAAAAGTTATCTTGTGCATCAGTGTAGTGAAGTAGTTTCACATACCCTCAGCACCTACAGACCACTGATTTTATTTTTGTTGTTATCATTTTTTCTTTTTTCCAAAATAACGTAAATGGCCACATAGAATATGTAACATATTCAACTGGCTTTTTTTACTTAGTATAATGTTAAGAACATCAGGCTGTTTATGTATCATTAGCTCATTCCTTTTTTGCTTAGTAGTGTTCTACTCTATAAATGAACCACAGTTTGTATACCCATTCACTAGTTGATGGAATGTGAATGGTTTGCAGCTTTTGTTATTATGATTTTTTGTGATCTTTTATGAACATGACCATACAGACTTTGTGTGGAGCTGTTTTCAACACTTGTAAAAATACTTTGAAGTGGGATGGTAGGTTCAGATATTAAGGGTGTATTTAACCTTCTTCCATACTGCCAGAGTGCTTTCTGAAGTGACTATACCATTTTCCATTTTCAGTAGCGTTCTGTGGGAGGTGCAAATGTTTTACATCTTCACCAATAATTTTTTTCTTTTGGTAATTTTAGCTGAGCTAGTAGGTATGTAGTGATATCTCATTGTGATTTAAATTAAGATTTTCCTAATGATTAATGATACCAATACCTTTTCTTATGTTTATTTGATATCTATAGTTTTTTTGGCATGTATATGAAGTTTCTCTTCAAAAACGTTGTCCATTTATATGAATTGGGTGTCTTATTATGATGGGTTCTAGGAATTCTTTTGACAGCGAAAAGTTTTGATTTTGAAGTTTAAATTATCAATTTTTGTTTTGTGGTTTGTGCCTTTGTCTGCTGTAAGAATATTTGCCTTCCTCAAGATCACAAAGATTTTCTCCTGTATTTCCTTCTAGAAGTTTTATATATATCTAAGTTTCACATTTAGGACTATGATAAATTTGGGAGTTAATCGTTTCTTTGTATATGATGTGTGAGAAGAGAAGAGATGAAGTTTTTTTTGTTGTTGTTGTTGTTGTTTGTTTTGTTTTCTATAGCACAATTTGTTGAAAGGGGTATTCTTTCTTTCTAGAATTACCTTGACACATTATATTTCTAAACAAAATCAATTGACCATAGACATGTGGGTCTTTTTTAGACTCTCCATTGTTTCATCAATCAATACATCTATTCTGCCACTAAAACCACACTGTCTTGATTACTGAAGCTATATAGTAAGTCTTGAAATCAGTCTATGTGTCCTCCAAATTTGTTCTGTTTCAAATTCGTTGTGCTATCTAGGGTCATTGCTTTTCCATATGAATTACAGGGTCACCTTCTCAATGTCTAAAAATAAGCCCCTTGGATTGTGATTAATATTTTTTAGAGTCTGCTTATCAATTTAAGAATAATTAGCAATGTAACAATGTTGAGTTTTCTAATCCACGAACAGGGTATATCTCTCAATTTATTTAGATCATTTTAAATTTCTTCTGTGGGCACCTGGGTGGCTCAGTCAGTTAAGTGTCCAACTTCAACTCAGGTCATGATCTTGTGGTTCACAAGTCAAGCCCCATGTCAGGTTCTACGCTGACAGTCTGCTTTGGATTCTGTGTCTTCCTCTCTTTCTCTGCCCTTCCCCTGCTTGTGCTCTCTCTCTCTCTCTCAAAAATAAACATTTTAAAATAATTCTTTCATCAGTGTTTTTTCATTATTAGATTAGTTAGAAATATGTCTAGGCATTTCATGTTTTCTTTTACGTATTACTATAACTTATAACTTATGTAGATTTTAAAATTTATTTCCACATCCAGTTGGTCAGTACAGGTATATAAACATATAATTGAGTTCTGTAAGTTAACTATGTATCCAGTGACCCTTCTAAACTCATTTACAATTTCTAGAAGATACTTTGTAGGTTCTCTTTCATTGTATTCATAGATGACTATAAATCACTGCAAGTAATTATAATCACATTCTCTCAAGTCATTCAAGTCACATTCTTTCATTTCAAGTCTATATGCCTTTTAATATACTTATCTTGTCTAAACAAGGCTAGGACCTCCCATCCAGTACTTCATAGAGGTTGTGAGATTGGACATCTTATTATTCACTATCTTATGGGGAAAACGCTATTTTTTAAAATTTAAATTCAACTCAGTTAACATATAGTGTTGTACTGGTTTCAGGAGTAGAATTTAGTGATTCTTCACATACATATATAAAACACCCAGTGCTCATTCCAGCAAGTGCCCTCCTTAATGCCCATCACCCATGTAGCCCATTCCCCCACCCACCTCCCCTCTAACAACCTTCAGTTTGTTCTCTGTATTTAAGACTCTTTTATGGTTTGCCTTCCTCTCTGTTTCTCTTATTTTATGTTTCCTTCCTTTCTCCTATGTTCATCTGTTTTGTTTCTTAAATTCCACATATGAGTGAAATCATATATTTTCCTTTCTCTGACTCACTTCACTTAGCACAATACACTCTAGTTCCTTCCATGTTCTTGCAAATGATGAGATTTCATTCTTTTTGATTGCCAAATAATAGTCCATTGTATACATATGCCACATCTTCTTTATCCAATCATCAGTAGATGGACATTTAGGTTCTTTCCATAATTTGGCTGATAACACTGCTAGGAACATTGGGGTACATGTGTCCTTCTGAATAAGCATTTTTGTATACTCTGAATAAATACCTAGTAGTGCAATTATTGAATCATGAAGTAGCTTTATTTTTAATTTTTTGAGAAAACTCCGTACTGGAAAAATCCCATTCTTTTACTGCTAAGTACACTGTCAATTATCATTTTTGTAGATGCCCTTTATCAAGTTAAGGAGGTTCCTTTTTCTTCTAAGTGTATTTATTTATTTTGAGAAAGACAGAGACAACACACATGGAGGAGAGTCAGAAAGAGAGAGAGGGAGAGTGAGAATCCCAAGCAGGCTCCGAACTGGCAGCTCGGAGACTTTCTCGGGGCTCGGAACCCATGAAACCATGAGATCATGACCTGAGTCCAAACCAAGAATCAGATGCTTAACCAGCTGAGCCACCCAGGCACCCCAAGGACGTTCCCTTTTATTGTTACATTGCTGAAAGATTTTTAAAACAGATCTTGAATTTTTCTCAAATTCTATTATTATAACTACTGAGGTAATACATTTTTCTACTATATTGCTTAATATAGTGAATTACAAGGATTGATTTTCAAATGGTGAATCTGTCTTGTATTTCAGAGATAAATATCACTCATTTCTTTTGTATCATTCTTTTTTATGTCTAAATTTGATTTGCTAAGGATTTCTTAGAGAATTTTATATCTATAGAGGTTCATGTAAGGGTATTTGACCACGTGAAGCTTTTTTTTTTTCTTAATTCTGTTTTTGTATTGATCTATTTTAAGTTTTCTTATAGTGTTCCTGTTTGGTTTTGGTATCAATAGGCCTCATAGAATCAGTTGGAAAGTGTGCTTTCATCTTTCATTTTTATAAAAAGTTTGTATAAAATTGGCGTAATTCCTTATATGTTTCATAGAATTCACACATGCTGCCACCTGGGCCTGGAATTTACTTTGAGGGAGAATATATACTATAAATTTAAATTGCTTAATACATATCAGATTATTTTGGTTATCTCTTTCATGAGTGAGCTTCAGTAGTTTGTGTATTTCCCGAAATGTATTCATTCCAAGTTTCAGTGTAAGTTTTAAAATTTCTTGGCATAAAATTCTGCTATTCCCTTTTTAAGATCTATAGTTATGATATCCCTCTTATTCTTGATACTGATAATTTTTACCTATTTTCTTCCCTTCAGCATGTTGGCTACAGTTTTATCAATTTGACCAAACTTCTGAAAGAACTAGTTTTTAGATTCATTGATTTTATATTTTATCATTTATTTTTATTTCATTAAGTTCTCTTTATTATTTCCTTCTTTCTGATTGCATTAGTTGTACTTTTATTTTTGTTAAAGTGATTATTGTTAAAGTGATCACTTAATTTTAATTGGAGACATTTCTAGTACAATAATTTTTTTATTATCTCCATGTGCTGCTTTAGTTATGTCCATCAAGTTTGATACTTTGTATTTTTATTTTAATCCACTGCAAAATACTCATTAACCTGCTTCTCCCTGTTTATAGATTATTTGGAATTTTACTATTTAAATCCAAATATTTGGGTTTTCCAGATTCTTCCTGCTATCAATATTTGTTTTATTTCCAATGTGGCTAGGTAAATTACTTTGTTTGATTTAAGCTTTTAAATATGTTGATGTTTGTCTTACGTCTATCTTGGTGAATAGTCTCTGTGTACAATGAAAGAATATGGATTTTGTTCTTTTGATATAAAGTATTCTATAAATGCCAATTAGATCAAATTGACTGATAATGTTATTCTTTTATATTCTCTCTATCCTTAGTTATTTTCAACTCTTGTTTTATTACTGAGGAAGAACCTTTTATTCTCTAACTATAATGATTGATCTCTTTCTCCTTTTAGATTTTTCAGTTTCTGTTTCATATATTTTGATGATCTATAAGGTGAATACATGATTAGTATTGTTATATCTTCTTAAGAATTGATTCCTTTACCAGCACAAAAGCATGGTTTCATGGAGTCTGGTAGAAGACACAAAACACATGGGTCAGAGACAAAGCCTGTTATTACCCACAGCAAAGAAAATAACATGAATTTTATGTTTACAACAATTTCCCCTTTTCCCTCTATCTTCTGAGTGCAAGGCAAAGGTAAGCCCAGGTGGACGTGTATATACAGTATACAGGAACACTGACTTAGGAAACTTCACTCTTATAAAGAGTGTTGCTAGGTAACTTGCCCAACATTTTCCCGGGAAGGGATTATTTTTATTATTCTGGAAAGCAAAAAATCTTCTCTACCTCCTAGAGATGGAAGGAGACACTAGATCTATCATTCAAGTTGTTTACTACAAATATCTTTAAAAGGGTAATAAAAGTTATCAAAACATGTGAGAATATGGGGCGCCTGGGTGGCTTAGTCGGTTAAGCGTCCGACTTTCACTTAGGTCATGATCTCGCGGTTCGTGGGTTTGAGCCCCGCGTCCGGCTCTGTGCTGACTGCCAGCTCAGAGCCTAGAGCCTGTTTCAGAGTCTGTGACTCCCTCTCTCTCTGACCCTCCCCTGCTCACGCTGTCTCTCTCTCTCTCTCTCTCTCTCCTAGAAATAAATAAAACATTAAAAAAAAAAAGTGAGAATATGTTAGAGATACAGAGAATTGTTTCCTAACAATGTCCCTCTTTATGCCTGGTGATAATCATTTTGTGCTATTTTTTGTGTATTAACATAGCCGGTAACTCTTCCTTTTGATCAGTATTGCCTTGGTGTATATTTTTTCATTCTTTAATTTTTAATTTACGAATATCTTTATATTTAAAGTGGTCTTTTTGTGGGAAGCATTTGGTCTTAATTACTTACCCTATCTGACATTCTGCCTTTTAGTTGAGGGGTGTAGGTAATTTATATTAAATGTGACTATTAAAATAAATGAATTTAGGGGCACCTGGGTGGCTCACCCAATTAAATGTCTGAATCTTGATTTTCATTCAGGTCATAATCTCATGGTTCATGCGTTTGAGCCCTGCATAGGGCTCCATGCTGACTGTGCAAAACCTGCTTGGGATTCTGACTCCTTTTCTCTTTGCCTGTCCCCTGCTCATTCTCTGTCTCTTTATTTCAAAATAAATAAATAAACATTAAAAAAACAAATGAATTTAAATTTACTAACACACTATGATTTTCTATTTGCATCATCTGTTATTTTTCCCCTTTGTTATTTTTCTATAGCTGTAACATAGTCTACCTTCAAATTATACCACTGCAAATTATATTATTCCACTTCACTTCATTTTACAACTGTAAACTTCCACATACATCTGTTTTCTCACTTCCAGCCATTTTGCTGTTTTGCTACATTTTATTTCTATATATATTATTAAAAACATCATAAAGTCTTGTTATTATTTTTTACTTCAATACTAATTTTTTAGCCTGTTAAAAATAAGAAGGAAATCTCTTTTACTTAATTTAATATATATGATTTCTGGCATTAATTATTTATATAAATTCAAATTTTCAGATGTCATCTTAATTCTCTTCTACCTGAAGCACATGCCTTAACAGTTCTCGTAGTACAGGTATGTTGATAATGTCTTCTCTAAGCTTTTGTTTGCTTGAAAAAAATCTGTCATTATCATTGCTTTTTTTCCTGTTTGTCTTAAGTTTAATTTATTCCTCTCTCTAGTTTACTGAAGGAGAAGCTTTGGCTATTGCTTTTAGACCCCTTTCAGTATTTGTAATATATGAATTTAATGCTGTAAATCTCCCTTAAACACTGCTTTTGCTGCATCCCATAAATTTTCATAATTTTATGTTTCAATTGTCTTTTGATTTTTAAATTTATCTTAAAACATCTTTGTCCTATATGTTACTTAGTAGGGTGCTAGTTAATTTTCAAGGGGAGCTAGATATTTCTTGTGCTTTTTTATGTCTTAAGTGAAACCAGGACTTTGGGCTAGCTATAATTTGTCTTTTTCTCATCTTAGAGAGATTGAACCCTGTTCTATTTATTTATTCATCACTCTGTTTCATTGACTCTAAGGCACACTTGTTTTGTTTTTTATTTTAACACTGAAATTAAGTTGTCTTTTCCAACTGAACTTCTTTTTCGATCATAGTGGATGAGGCTGTTTTGTTCATTATGGCCTGAGTAGCGATGTAATTACCACTGCCTGAGTATGAGTGTCTGATTTGCAGTGAGGGAAGGGGGACGTGGATACAATACACTAGTGAAACAGTTTTCAAACCCTTAATACATAATGTGGTAATAAGCAGCAAGAATCCTAAAAGAGAAGTATATAGTACCATTCCCCAAATTGAAATCAAAAGCAGAGTGATCCTACATAATTACAAGATGGCTTAAAAACTGAGTACCATTTGCTTTGATTTCCTATGCAGACTCTTAAGAAATGCTATACCACTGATATTCTTTTGGTATAGAGGATGGACAGCATAGAGTCCATAGACAACATGGACCCAATGACTCTGACTCACATGATTAAGAAGACTCAGATTCTGAATAAGAAGACATTTTAGGAATCCCTTAACCAATAGCATTTCCTGATTTTTTCTTTTTGTGAGACATGAGACAAATATGATAAAAATTCATGTTCAAATAAGTCTAATTTTTTTAAATTATTTTAAATTAAAAAGTCTAAGTGATCAGCAGGCATTATGTCACTTGATTGGATGATTTTACTTCTTTCTCAGCTGGAAAAAAAATTAGGTGCATAAGAATGATATAATATTCACTAAAATATGATCGTTGATATATATTTTGTATATTTGTAGTAGTATTTAACAATTAATTTTTTTAACGCATTCATCTTTTGTGAACTCTTTTTCTTTTAAACTAAATCATTTTATTGTAATTTTTAAAAGTGTTAATTTCTTCATCCCCCCACATAAATATTCATTTCAAATCTTTAAATATTTGCCTTAACCTATAATCATCTATATACTTTGCCTACATAACAAAATTTCACCCAACAAATACGAACCAAAATCAAAAACCATCAAAGCAGGGAAAGAGAAAGGAAGAAAGAGATAAAGGCAGCCTGGCATTTCTTCTTTAGAGCAGATTTCATTGTTTAGACATTGCCATGGCAATGCAATTCATCAAATATTCAAAGCTTTGTTTGATATCAAAGTATAAAAACTATAAAAATGGAATATTGTTCCTTTAGCAGAAAGAGTAACTTCATGGATAAATTTCTGACGTAAGTGTAATAACACTGTGCTTTCAACCTGTGATAAAGAAGACTGATGATAAGAGTAAAACCCTTTGACACTGTTTTATTTTTAAGAATTTTGTTCAATCTCCACCTTTTTTTAAGAAAAGTATTTCTCTCCCTAAACTTGTCATAGTGACTTATTTGACTTACTTTTGCCCCTCTTGTTAAGACTGTGATAATGGAAGGGTGCTATTGGTCAGCCTTTTCTATGGAAATTTGTTTCCATTGTCTTTTACTTATCAGCTGAGTGACTTCTGGCAAACTACCTAACCTCTCTGTTCCTATTTCTTCAACTGTAGGATGGGTATTAATATAATGATCCTTTATAGAATACTTCTTATTCAGGAAACATATCAAACTGTCTACATTTCATTCCATTTAGTTTCATCAAGCCTATGGAGAAAGCACTATTATTATCTCAATTTTATAGATCAAACACTATCAAGGTCAATATAGAACTAAATGAAAGAATATGTACTTATAATACTCTTGGGTTGGAGAGGAGGCACTCAATATGATGATGATAATTATGTCAACGTGGATGACAAAAGTGATAATAGTGATAAAATGACAAAGATAAAATTCCTTTTAAAAAAATGTTTTAATGTTTTCTTTATTTCTGAGGGAGAGTGAGACAGCGTGAGCAGGGGAGAGTCAGAGAGAGAGGGAGACGCAGAATCTGAAGCAGGCTCCAGGCTCTGAGCTGTCAGCACAGAGCCCAATGAGGGGCTCAAACCCAGAAACCATGAGATCATGACCTGAGCCAAAGTCGGACATTTAACTGACTGAGCCACCAGACACCCCATACAAAGATAAAATTTCTACGCATCAGCATTATGCCATCATCTTAGATGGATATGATTTTAACCATTACAAATATAGCATCAAAGTTTTCTTTAATAAGCCTTTATGAACAACCTTTTATGGCCATACTCTGAAGGCATAAAAATTAAGATAAAATGAATTTTCAAGGAATCTCTAGATTAGTAGGAAAGGAAAAAGATGATCAAAGAGGAGAAAAATATTTAAGAGAAGAAATGATGGAGGAGGGGAGGGGAGGAATGAGGAGAAAGCAGAGAGAAGACCAAACGAAGAAAAAACGGCAGGGGAGCCTTGTAGGCAATGCTGTTGGCTTCATTTGGATTTCACAATAGGAGGTATATTCCAGTTTCTAATATATGCCATGCACCAGCACCCATGTTCAGAAATCAGCTGCTGGGAAGACACGTGTAAACACAGCAGAACATTTTTCTTAAGGATGTGTGGTGATGCGTAGCGCCTGTCAAACTGGAATCTGGCTTTATGCAAAATGACTGCTGGATCACTGGTCCTAATTCAGTATGCCATCTGTAAAAAAAAAAAAAAGAGAGAGAAAAGAAAAAAAAGAAGGAAAAAGAAGAAAAAAGAAAAAAGCGCTGTAGCACATATGTGTACAATTGATGTGAAATGATGCTGAATTATGAAATCCAGTGAGAACATGATGGATTTTTTTTCATTCATGCTGTGACCAGTTTTTTTTTCCCTACATATGCATAACTAAGGATTATGGAAAGGGTAGGGATGCCTACAGAGAGACAGAGAAGAGGGAGTGGGGGAAAGGGCAGAAACATCATAATAATTCCAGCTGCTTCAAATTCCTTGGAAAGCGGTTTGGTACAGATTCTATCAAGAAAAATAGGTGCATTCAATAGCTTTAGGTACATTTTGTGCCGACCCAGTTAATATGTCAAAATGTTCTGCTTGAAGCAAAAAGACAGAAACGCTTTTGCCACACCACAAAGGGGCATCTTAATCCCATCTCTCCTTTGTGGCCCTCCAAGAAAATAGCATTATGTAAGCATCTGATTTGCATCAGGGAGGCAGCCTTGATTTCTGAGAAGGCTGCTTGCAATTCAATAAGCTCCATGCACAATGTTGCCTTTCATGTGAGTCCTTATGGTGTGCTGGATAATGATCATAATACTTTTTTCCCCAACGGAGAGCACTGGGCAATGCTGCAGAATCATACTGTCTCTGTGCAAGTTAGGGGACATTTGAAGATTTGGAGAGATGAGTCTTCCTATTTTATGGTCTCTGACCTGGATTAAGAAAGTTTGCAAGAGGGCATTAGAAGCAAGGCTGAATTGATGGCCTAGAAATGAAGACTGGGACAGTTTAAAAGGGAAGGAGGAGGGAAAGTGGGAGGAATGAGAGAGAGGGAAGGAGAGAAAGAGATAGAAAAAAAAAAAGGGAAGAGAGAAGAGGGAGAGGCAAACAGCAGACAGAAAGAGAGTTAGGCATGAAAAGAATCAGAAGATCAAGGAAAAACAGAAGTTGCTGAGGCTAGATCCTGGGGTAGAAAAGCAGTTTTGCAACCCTGAAGAAGGTCAAAAGTTCTTATGAAATTCATCACGTGCTCATTTCCCTAATTCATTCCTCTCAGCTTTTTGAATACACTGGTTATGCCACAGGATCTTGTAAAGCCTGGGGTTTTCTTTCTATTTCCTATTTTGAATAGTTAAACAGCAACCACTTCCTTTATAGTCCTGTAAATCTTAATTCTGTTTCCATCAGAGCTGAGCTGTTACAAAATTAATAATCTAGAGCTGTTTTCTGCTTTGGCCTGCTTATTCCTTGACAGAAAGAAAATATTTGCTGTACTTCTTCATGTGATGGGCATGGCTCTGGGTCACTAACTTGGGTCTGCCAGGTAAGGCGGCCATGGTGTAGGAAGCAACTTTCAAACACAGGCATGTCTGCAATTGTGACAGAGTAGTCATACCACTGATACTGGGGGAAGATGAGGAAGGAGAAATAATAAAAAACAATGGCTGTCCATGGCAAGGACCCTGAGAACAGGGTTCACACAGCTTGTAGCAACCACCACAAAGCCAGTACAGGACAATGCACAGAAAAGATGGTCCACGTTCATCGTTGTTCATTCAAAATCACAAACTCACTGCCTTGGTGCCTATAAAGAAAACAAGAACAAAACAAAACGCCTCATCTCAGGTTGCTTAACGTCAAGCAGGGGGAGACACAGGTAAAGCAGCAGAAGAAACATAAATATCTCTAAAATGCTGTTCTCATATAACTTTTATGTCCTTAATTTGTTCCAAATGGCATGCGATATTTTGGAGATACGAAAATCATTATATAGAGTTTCTTAACTTGACATCTAGTGACATTTTGAGCCAGATAATTTCTTGTGAAGTAGGCTGTTTTCTTGTGTGCTGTAGGATGATTAGTAACATCATTGACCTGTATGCACTCAATGCCAGTAGCACCCCATCCCCGGTTGTAACCACCACAAACGTCTCTGGAGACATTGTCAAATATTCCCTTGGGGGACAAAATGCCCCTAGTTAAAAAATATTGCTGTAGAGCCTTTGGCTATTTCTTTCTTTTTCCCTTCTTCTTCTTCTTCTTTTTTTTTTTTTGATTAATCTTTGGATTGTTGTCTATCAGCCTTTGTTATTTTTTAAATCATATATGCAGTAAAAGTGGCAATTTCCTGGACTTCCTCTGACATCAGTCTCCTTCTTCCACAGTACAAGAGCACATGGGCACTCCATTAGGGACTGCATTCCCAGCTTCCTTTGCAGGTAGGAATGGCCATGTGACTCAGTTTGGTAACTAAGTAAGCTATTAGTGACACTTAGAAGCATTGAAATAAAGAGCAAACTCTTTTCTACTTATCCTTCCTTTTTACTGTGAGCCTGAACTTGGACAGGAGTGACCCAGCTTCAACAAGACAAGAAAGGTAACACCCTAAAATTCTTAAGCCACTATGTTTTAGTATTTCTTTGTTACAGACACTTAGCCTTTCTGACCCTATCTGTTCAAATCGTGATAGATGTACAATATATGGATGATTGCATGTACATGTGTATTTCATACACATGCTCACACACACATATGATCAATGTGGAAAATTTCTGCTTAGGCAAGATATTTAGAAAGAACGAAATATATAAATAGGTGCCTGTCATCTAAGAATATTTCTTAAAAAACTATAGGAACTTAGATAATGGAGTAATTAATTCTGCCAATGTGGCTTCTGGGGCATAAGTGATGAATAAGTTTGTCAGAAAGATTAATGAACCAGTGAAAGATTGTTCTCTGGTTTCACAACTCCAAAGGCTTTCATCCAGAGAAGGATGGAGGTAGCTATGTGGACAGAGGGCTGCAGTGACCGTCTGAGTCACACTGACATTCTGGTGTAGGCAGATCACTTAGCTGTACTACTATGTCACACCAGGATGAACACCAGACTTCCGGAAGTGACAGGTGCTTTAACACAGACAACTGACACCTGAATACTGAATGTTTTGATTATAAGAGCTCTATGTTTCTTTTGGCATGTGTAGAGGCTCTCAGAAAAAATTAACAGAATATTATGGTTCTTTTTTTTTTTTAATTTTTATTTATTTCTAGGAGAGAGAGAGATAGACAGCATGAGCAGGGGAGGGTCAGAGAGAGAGGGAGACACAGACTCTGAAACAGGTTCCAGGCTCTGAGCTGGCAGTCAGCACAGAGCCCGATGCGGTGCTTGAACCCATGAACCACGAGATCATGACCTAAGCGAAAGTCGGACGCTTAACCGACTAAGCCACCCAGGCGCCCCATATTATGGTTCTTTTAATGATGCCTCTTTCTATGCATTCTTCCTCTATTTTCCAGTGACTGTGATCGCCTGTCACATGTATTGCCCTCTCCTCTCAATTAAGTGTTTCCCTCTAAAGACTCACAGTGCCATCCAGGAAAACAAACTAATATTTGAAATTATGCTTATTTAAAAGGCACATGATGATTCAAATAAACTTTCTGAAGTTAAACTAAACTCAAACTGTCTTCTGAAAATCAGTAGGCATTATCCAGCTTATTTGCATAATTGAAAGAATCAGCTATGTGAAAAAGGAATTGAGTTCCCCTGACATCATTTTTGCCTAGAAATGTGTACTCTCTCAAATTAAAACCAAATCACATTTTTAGGATGGGCCACAATTATATCTCATCATAATAAATTCCAACGTTTCTTATACATTAATAAATCAGTGAAACTTCTCATGAAACCTTACCATACTTATCTTTTGCCACATTGTTCAAATATAATTGGTATTTTTCCAGTGTGGCATATTCTAAACTTCTCACATACCAGAATGTATATAATACTCTATATTATCTATATGATACTAAGTATCAACTTTTCTTATTTATTTTCTTTTTACTGTATGCACTGAATTTCTTTGAAAAAAATTATTAAAAATGTGATTCCCACCCACCCCACACCCCCAGAAAAGTTTCTGTCTGTCCGTTTTTTCTATTTGGTAGTGGCAAGAGTCTTTGACTCTTCATTTAATCCTTTCTTCTAGCAGCAATTCAATAATGTTAATTCTTTCCTTTGAAGGCACCATGTGCTCACTCACGGACATTGTAATGAAGCAGTAACATTCCAGAGAGTTTAATTGTGAAAAGGTGTCAATAAATTTTTCTTAAAAATTTAATTTTGAAAATCTGCTAAAATATTTAATAAGCCCTTACAATGCAATGCTAATGCTAACTACCCAGACGTGGCTCAGACCTCACAGGTTAAAAGAACAGTTCCTGATAAGACTGCCCTCATGCCAGACATGATCTACAAATTTAGGGGCATCCCTACCACCCACACTTCAGATCAACTGGCTACCAATTTGGGGGCTCCCACTGTCCTCTCAGATTTAATAATTCACCGGAATCACTCACAGAACTTAGGAAAGTGCTAGGTATATGTAATTACACTTTTATTATAGCAAATGGATACAAATCTGAATGAGCCAGAGAGATAGGATAAAGCCTCTGAGGGTCCCAAATGTGAAGCTTCCTTGTCCTCAGAACTCATCACCCTCCAGGCCCTTAGACAGATTATTACCAACCACGGAAGTTCACCTGAGTGCCAGAGTCCAGAGTTTTTATTGGGGTTTCCTTATGTAGGCACGATTAATTGATTCATTGACCATAGGATTGAAATCACTCTCCAGCTTTTACCCACTCTCTGAAGGTCAAAGGACAGGCAGATATATGATATCACATGGTAACTCAAAGCTCCAACCTTCTTTTTTATTTTTTTAATGTTTTATTTATTTCTGAGAGAGAGAAAGAAACAGCATGAGCAGGGGAGGGTCAGAGAGAGGGAGACACAGAATCTGAAGCAGGCTCCAGGCTCTGAGCTAGCTGTCAGCACAGAGCCCGCTGTGGGGCTCGACCCCACAAACCATGTGATCAGGACCTGAGCAGAAGTCGAACACTTAACGGACGGAGCCACCAGGTGCCCCAAAGCTCCAACCTTCTAATCACACAATTGGTGGTTCTGATATGTGCAGCTCCCATCCTGAAACTATCGGGGGGCCCACCGTGAAAGGACCTACCCTATTTGTATAAATGCAGGGGTGCCCTCAGGCGCTCACCAGGAAAAACAAAGATTGTCTTATCACTTAGGAAATTCCAAGGATTTCAGAACTCTCTCCCAGAAACCTGGAACAAAGACAAGACAAATTCTTTTTTTTTTTTTAATATTTTTTATTTATTTCTAGGAGAGAGAGAGAGAGACAGCGTGAGCAGGGGAGGGTCAGAGAGAGAGAGAGAGACAGACTCTGAAATAGGCTCCAGGCTCTGAGCTGGCAGTCAGCACAGAGCCCGACGCGGGGCTCGAACCCACGAACCGCGAGATCATGACCTAAGCAAAAGTCGGACGCTTAACCGACTAAGCCACCCAGGCGCCCCAAGACAAATTCTTTATTATATAACTGTTCTCCTTTTAAAAACAACCTCAAGAGTATACTGTACATCACCAAAATAGTCACTAAGTTAGTTTAGTGCTTTTTTATCTACTACTAATCTTTTCCGGAAGAAGAGCATAAAAGAAATTTGGGGGATAAAAGGACCAAGAATAGAGTATATGTGTTAGGAACAGCCTTTGGCAAATTTGTGAAATAGTTGAACATTAAAATATAAGAAGTTGAAAGGATTTCAGAAATTCTCCATTCTTAGGTTATTTTTCTGTAAAAAAAAAATAAGTCTGGAGAATTAAGTGATTCGTCCTAGGTAAAAAAGAAAATTAATTCTCAAATCAGAGTCGAATTTAAGTCAAATCAAATCAGATCAAGTCTTCCTCCCAGCTCTTTCCAGCATAGTATTTTTCTGGAGACTGCCCCAACTCTCCATTCAGGGCTCACACCCCCTACCTTTCCCACCCCTCTTCCTCTCTTTCCCCACCTATTGGGACACTGGACGTTACTAAGCTGTCTTCTTTCCTCGCTGTTCCCTTCTACCTCTCCTTCTTAGTTCCTTTGCAACTCCGGGGGCCAGAAAGTGAACTATAAATTCTCTTTCCTGCAAGTTCTGATCTTTGAAACCTGGCAAGGGCAGAAACGTGCTAATTAACTCATTTCCATCTCTCCTAGATAACATGGTACCTTAATCCATTTCTTAAAATTAACCTTCTCAATTGGTGTTAATGAAGAGGATTTCAGAAAGGAGGCCCTTGGCACTTTTGTGTATACAGGTGGTTTTATATGCCACAGAATGCAGAATGTGAGTAAGTAAAAAGGAGCTCTCTTACAGATCGGGCTCCTAACAGGGTGTGCTGCTTAATGTGATAGGAGAAAGAATTAGAATAAAAGAAGTGGCTACTGAGTGATCCTCTTATGGTATACCTCCTCTTCTCCCAGAGGAACCTTTCTAGGAGTTTAATCTTATCTGAAACACAGAGCTGAGAGTCTGTCAGTTCCTCTCCATAGCATCAGTTAGCTTTGCAGACAATGGTTTTCTTGATCTGGTTTCAGACTGTCTTTCAGGCTAATCTCTAGCCACTCCAAGGAGTATCACATTGTACGAGTCCACCATATTATGCCATTTCTTACCTTCCACATGCTGTTCCCTCTGCCTGGAATTCTCTTCTACTAATCTTTCTGGACCTTTTTAATGTGTACAGGTAACTCCTTGAAAAATCAGCATAAAATGATTTTTCTTTTAATATTTCCCTAACAGATTTCATTAAAGTATACCTCTTCTAGTCTCTTTTAGCAATCTTTAGAAACCTCTGAGTTAGCACTTTTCATTCTGTAATCTTTATAAAGTGTTACCTATCTCTCCCAAATGGATAGTCAGTTCCCAAAACATAAAGACTATGTGTTGCTTGATTTGGTGTCTTCAGAACCTCGCACATAGCATAAGCTAAATTAATGTTTGAGGAATGAATGAATGCAGGCAAAAATATATGCCATTGTCCTCATCTTCCTATATCTTTCCTCAAAAATTATGAAAAGAATTTCCTAGAGATTTATGAAAAGGTCTTTAAAATGTAGACATATAAAACTAATATCTACTTTAGGCTTTGAAAGAATCAGTAACTTTAAGAAAACTGTGTGTATGTATGTGCAAAATCTCTCGATTTTTCAGTGTTCACAGGATGTTATTTTGAAATCACATTTCACATCATAAATTTTTTCAAGAGAATGTGTTATGATCTTCATTTTCAAATATAAATAGTAGCATTTCAGGGATGGGCTGAAAGGTAAATGTTAGAAATTCTCATTCTTTGCAGTGGTAAATATTTCAAAAGAACTGAAAAAAGGAGATTCCCAGCTACATCCACAATTGCCATAGTCACTATTGTATTTTGACAAACATGGAACTCTGGCCATGCCTTTTACAAATATCACAAGATTAGGTTTTTGTTTTGTTTTGTTTTTTTCAACTTAAAGGCCAGTGTTTTCTCCTGGCTTCTGCTAACAGGGCATTGTCTTCTTACCATAAACTCATTTCATAATTTACTCAATTCCATACAGTTCACAGAATGTATAAACAAAAGTCTAAGTTCATAGTATTGTAAATTCTCCAAAATCAAAGATAAGCATCTGTCGACAAAGCTGTGGGATAGCAGCTTCGGGCCTCTTCTAAAATTCACCATTGTTACTCGTCCTCAAGTCCACAAGGCTAGAGCTCTTTGCTTGGATTTTTATTTAAAGGAATATAAATAATGGATGAGTTAGTTGACATGTAAGGTATTATGTAATACCCAGCTCTTCCAAAAGTCACATTTCAAAGGTAAGGGCCTCTATTCAGACTGAGAATTTTTATGGTGTGAAATGTCCATACATGTGAGTGGACAAAGAGATAGCAATTGATTTTAAAATATGGATCATAAAAATTTACATTTAATAATATAGCAGAATGGAATTATTTATATCAACTATTTCGGCTTTGCTTATCAGATCAAAGTTTTGCTTTGGACATCAAAAAAGATTAATGAGGGGTGCCTGCAAGGCTCAGGCAGTTAAGCTTCTGACTCTTCATTTCAGCTCAGGGGACTATCTCCTTGTTCGTGAGTTCGACAACTATGTGGGGCTATGTGCTGACAACACATGCCTGCTTGTGACTCTCTCTCTCTTCTCTCTCTGCTTGAACATATGTGTGTGTGTGTGCACGTGTACATACTCTCTCTCAAAATAAATAAACATTTAAAAATTTAAAACAAGACTAATGATATTTGAGCTGTGTATCTTTGGATTAATTTATACTATTTTCACATATTCATAGGTAATATCTTTTGAGATTCTGAGCTTCCATTTTTGTATGTATATAGGTAGGTTCTCTGATTTTTGCATCTCCAGCAGACGTCTGTGGCTCCTATAGTGATGTCGGCAAAATTTACTTGTCTATCATCAAATTAGCACAATGGAAAAAAATAAACGAAGACACAAATAATGTTGCATGATATAGTCCATGAGATTAATAAGAGTTGAGAAATAGTGTAGTTTCCCTTAGCAAGATCTAAGGATCTAAAAATAGCTCTATTTTTTTTAATTAATTAAGTAGAATTATATCTTGGGAGGGGAGCATGTAGGCTCAGTAGCACAATTTTGGTATGTTTTAGATAATTAAAATTAGCCTCAAACAATAAAAATGTTTTCTCTTGTAAGATTGAAATCTCAAATTTTAGAATATTGTAGCTAATATTCGTTTATGTATATGTCGTTATGTAATATATGTACAATGATGACAATTTAGGCATTAAACATACGACCTAATATAGGGTATCCATAGTCTTGGGTAAAGTTGCTGAAGTAAAAGAGTATGTTTTTAGATTCGTATTGTCAGGGTTTGCTGTATGGTTTAGAAGAAATTATATTTTCAAGGTGATCTCAAAGCTCCTTGTAAAAAGTTATATGTTTTAGATACAGCTCTGACACTTGAAATGGACCTGGGCAAATGGCTATTGAATCATCATTTTCTATTGAATCTGGGTTTTCTTTCTGATAACTAAATCTCTACTATGTACATAGTCTGTTAGAACAATTGGGTAATGTATCTGATATAGCCATTAAAATTGCTAAAGTTTAGGTTATGTTGACCAGGTATGGCAATAATAACAATAATAATAGTAATAATAATAATAATAATGAGAGTTACTATTGTTATTATTATTACTTTGGTGGAGATAATACATTCTTTTGGGAAAAATGGATCAATTGTTGTTTCTCAGTAGGTATTCATGTGCCCAACTCTCATGTTTCCAGCTTTACTCTGGCAATTCAATCAAATTTGGGACAGGGAAGAGGGCATATTCAAAGACTACAATGCATTTTTCTGTTCATGCTGATGCCTAAAGACATTTAGAACACACACTGGCTGGTTTTCAGGACTTATAGTGACTTACTTTAAATACCTGCTGCTCCTAAGGGTGGACTCAAAACAGGCTATAAATGGCAATAAACACTAAAAGAAAGTTCTGTGGTATACTGTCTGTAGTATTTTTGTAAAAAGTCTCCTCTTCCTATGAATGTTCTGATGTAAAAAGGTTGCAGACCACACTGAGATCATAGAGGTCAACAGGGTTAGGAACGTTGAGCTCTGCCAGTGACTTGCTGTGTGGTCTCCAGGAAAGAAATTTAAACTTTCAGGGTTTCCACCTCCCCATGTATAGAAGAGAAATAATAACACTTAAATATTTCTCAGAATATTGCTATAATTAATTCTTCTGAAATGCTTTGAAATAAGCATCAAAGAGATTCACCCATGTGCTCCAGCTTTTGATTTTATTTGTTAATGAGGGAGAACATATTTTATGTGGAGGAAAAAATTCTTCACAAAACAAATGGTAAAATTCTTTGCATTATATTAAATTTATTCTACATGGTTTCATTAAGATCATTAGAGCAATAGGAAAGGTCCTTTCCATTTCATGTGGATGTCTAGAGATAGTGACCTCCACCTTACAGCCACCCCCCTCCCAAATAAGCACCATGCAAGATTACATAATGATGTATATTTGGGAAGTTTTCATGTTAGAAGCTTTCCTGATATTATTTAGGGTTGATAACATTATTGAATTGACTAAAATGTGTTTTCCAGTTAAGGTAATTTCAGAGGGAAGTAGCAGGAAAATGCATACTGGCTTTGATAATGGAAGACATGCTTATTTAATGGTAAAGATCAGAGGTGAAAAATAGTAGTAATTGCTCTTCACTAGGCTATGCTATAGAAAGAATTCCAAAATGCAGTAGCTTACAACAAAGGTTTCTTTGAGGCAGGCTATTTCTCTACTTCAAGTGTCTACTTTATCCTGTGATGCAGGCTGAAGGAGCAACCCCTACTAGATGATCTCAAGGAATAACACAAAGAGAAATTGCACAACCATATGTTGACTTTTCAAGTGTCTTCTCAGAAATCATATGCATTTTTTTAAATCACAAAGCAGGTTGCATGGCAAAGGATGGCATCAATGAGATGGGTAAATATAATTCTTAGAGGGAAAAGCAGTGAGTATTCTGGAATAATAATGCAACCTACCATTTAGAATCAAATTCAGAGGCAATTTGATCAGGGCTGGCTCCATTTCCCTGAGTCACCACCCTGCTTCATCTACTGGCTTTGACCTCAGATTATTTTTCTTCATGGTCATAAACTGGCAATCATTCTAGGTCTCATATCCAGAAATCATCTGTTAAAAGAAGAGAACTTCTTTTTTTTCCCACCACCATAAAAAAAGGTTTGGGTTTCATTTTGGGTAAGTCCACTTAAGACATCATGCTCAACCCAGAAATCATCACTGGGCAGGGAAGGTTAAGCACTGATTCTCTGAGACCTGGGACAGAGATCACCCTGCATAACTTAGACCAACAGGCTGCATGCTGACTCAGAATATTTTACTAAAGAAGCGCAGAATTCACAGAAAATTGTTACAGAAAAAAAGATTAGATAAAAATAGAACAAAATTAAACTTGGTTTGAATCCAAATCCTCTACTTCCTAGCCATGTGACTTTTAACAAGTAATTAACTTTGCTAGGCACAGTCTCCTATCTTTAAAAAGAGAATGATGGATTTATAAGACTTTTGGCAAAAACACAGTGAGCTAATGTACATACGTAAATGTGTTACCTAGTACGGAATAATGACTAATTAACATTTGGTGTTGTATAAAGTGTTATAAGAGTTTTGAGATGGTAGAGATCTTAGCTTGAGGGATTGGAAAATCTTTCCGGAGAATGTGGCGTTGGGTTTGACTTTAACAACTGCATAGAATTTCCACATGAGAAATCTCTAGAAGATAACAGGCAAGCATCCAAGGCCTACTGGATTGTGTCCAGTAAAGGTGCAGAAGCAGGAATACAGAAGGCATGCTCAGAAAATGGGAAATAGGCCAGTGGACTCTGTGAAAGTTCCCTTTCACAACTTCCCTGCCCCCTTCTGCCCCATATTTCTTCTGTTTCCATCCCAAGCCTACAATGGTCCTTTTACCTCATTAGCCCTGTTATTTACACCTGTGAGCACTTCACTCCAGCTTTCTCTGTTATTTTTCCTCTCTGCATGTAGAATGTCTGCATTTACCCTTTCCATGAATGCTTGCTTATTTAAGCAGGACGTTTTCAATAATTTTATCTATGTCGCCATGCAGTTATCCATCTTACTTGTATGTTGATATTTCATCATTTCTAACACACTCTGGGCATGAATAAAAAATATATACCTTTACTGAAAATGTGTGTAATTATACTTTCTGCTGACTTGAGGGGAAAAATAACTTTTCAGGGGGAATTAATTTTATCCCCAAATAGGCAATTAATAATGTATATTATGTACATTATGTAAGGCGTTCCTCATTTAGAGAATGACACAAAATTTATTTTTTTCTAATTAAATTGTGCGTTGTTCAAAAGTGTGTGTGCATTATTTATCACTATGCCTGATTTCAAATGAAAAGAATTAAATTCCCCCAGGACCACAGAACTAGTTTGGTTTTCTTTAACAGACTCGATTTTTATATGCTTAACAGGAGCTGGAAACATTAAGGAGCTAACTGATTCCACAGACTACTTCATCATCAAAATATCAAATTCAACATTTCCCAAATCCCTAATATAGAATATATCATTTCAGTTACCTGTGTTCAGAGTCTCAGTTTTTCTAAGCTTTATAATACACTTTTCATTATTTTGTGTGAAATGTATTAAGTTTGCTGATGATCTGTAAGCTTTTGCATAATAAATGGGACGTGTTGAACTTCTAATGTGGAAAATCAGGTCAAATTTTTTGAAAAGGGGTGTGATATTCACAGCTAAACACGAATTAAGAAAAAACAAAGAGACAAAACAAACACGAAGGGGGTAAACTGTTTTAATAAAAATGTTGCATTTGACATTCTTAGACCGGATTTTGTTGTCGCTCTTCTTGGTTTGTTGTGTGGTTGTGTGCTGGCTGGCATTTTGTAACCACCATCTGTATTCAGTTATGTTGCAATTGCTGCATTGACCCCAGGAGAACAATGAAGTTCTGGGAGAATTTGGGTATGATTCTGACCACTGAGGAGACATTGAAAGGGGATTCACAAAAAGCGGGTTGAATGTGAGTCCTATCTTAATAAAGGTTAATACCTTGGCATTCCTGAGTTCTAATAAAACATCTCTGGAGTATTTCATATCCATCTTTTGTCTTCACAGTATGATAGTCTTGAATAAAAGTCAAAGGTTTTTAATCAGACCTCTTAGTTCCACCTGTATTATTCAAATCTGATATGAAAAGAATGTTCAGAGGCTTTTTAAATCCAAAAAAACCGCAGGAAGTTTGGGCCACTTGGCCAGTCTTCTGAAGTTCTGATTTGTGTCTCAATAACCTCAAGGTTAATTGGTTTTAATCTTAATTCAGATCCCATCACTCAGTGCCACCAAAAACAAAATATCAAAATGAATTGATATAATAGAAAAATTTATTACTAGGCATTCTGAATGACTGATGATCTAAAGAAGTGGAAGACATCAGATACATAGCATTTTGTTAGGCTTTAAACTGGCATGAGAGAGGTCTCAAATACAAATTTCAATAAATAAACAAAATACCTGAAAGAATGAGTAACCCAATGCAATAAGAAGTTAATTTATCAGGGCACCTGGGTGGCTTAGTCAGTTAAGCGTCCAATTCTCAGTTTCAGCTCTGGTCATGATCTCACAGATCATGAATTCAAGCCCCACATTGGACTCTGTGCTGATAGCATGGAGCCTGCTTAGGATTCTCTATCTCACCCCTCTCTCTGCCCCTCCACTGCTCATGCTTGCTCTGTTCTCTCTTTCAAAAATAAATAAGTAAATAAACTTTAAAAAATTAATTTATAGGAACCATGCAATGATATGGACTTAGGGAAAAAAAACATTAAAAATCCTTTAAAATAGCAAAGGAAATTCATAGAGCTATCTATAAAAAATATTTTCTTGTTTTGAAGGTCTCTCTTTCTCCACAGAACACTGTCTTTATTGACACTGCTCAATAATACTAATGGCTGAGGAGAACATGCAGAAAACTCTAGTATAACTCTCTGGCACCAGTCTTCCCTTTTACTCTGCAGGAGCCCCCATGAACTCCTTTGAGGACTAAATGAGATAAGGAATTCACAATCACTTTGTGAATGGTCATACACTAAGCAAATTTAAACTCTGCTCTGTGACTGGCCACTGCTAAGTGTTCTCTGATGGACAAGATGAAACAAACTCTCTTTCTATCATGATCTGCCTCCAGACAACTCTTGGGATGAT
>NW_027531504.1:9401077-9520990 GCF_008692635.1 Crocuta crocuta
TATATATATACACAATTTTGAATGAGAGAGAATTTTCCACTTTATAGTCAAATAAAAATCCCCTTAAGCATATGATTACTTCAGTTGTCAACTCCTTGGACTTATTTGTTTGTTTTTCCTTATCAAAGTGGTCATTGTGTACATCGTACGAGCATATCGTACATTTTGCTCCAGATGTAGCACACCATGTTTTTGAATACAGGTAACAGTAAATACCTGGTTGGTTTCCAGGAACTTGTGGATTTCCATCATTTCATTGGCAATTCATTTCATTGGGGAATCTTCCATAATGGCTACCCTTTCCGTGTCTGCTTTGTGAAGGGTTGCTCAGAAGAATCCTTTCATGGGCATCCCATAATGCTTTTTTTCTTCCCCTTTCAACCAGTTACCTTTTACCCTGGAACTCATCCAAGTACTTTTCCACCCACTCACAATAACGCTGTGCAGCCCCCTCCCCCAGCCTGGCATTTCACTACTCAGAGAAAGCTTAATGCCATCGCAAACTGGGAAATTCAATTTAGAGAAGTTGAGAAAATGTGAAATATAATTGATCTTAGCATATTTCCAGTAGAACTCAGCTCTTAACCAGTTTATATCCGAATAAATGCTATGGAAAACTTTACGTATTTTGGTGTATGGGTTTTTTTTTTCCCCATTATAACATGGAGCAACCAAGCTTTATACATTTTAAAGTGATTAGTTTTTAAAAGTAGTTAAAACACATTTAATTCTTTCAAAATACTTGATAATGAAATACCATATATGGAAGACTTATTGAGAGCTAGAAACAGTGTTTTGTGTTCTAAGTTAACCCTACAACCTCCACGGAGGTGACCAATTTGATTTTACTATTGAGGATGTAGGTTAGAAATGGTCTTAAGTTTCTTACTCAGGCACGTAAAACTAGTAAGAAAGATGGAACAGTTTGAATCAGTTGCCTGGGCACTTATCAGTTACTGATTAGCATAACTAAACATACATTTTTAAAATCGGTTTGACTAAAGTAGTGTTTCTCATATATTTTAGCAGTGATATATTTTTAAAAATAAGCCCAATGCAAAAGAGATTAAAACTGCCTTTTATCTTTCAATGTTTCCTTATCTGTTTTTTTTTTCTTTTTTGACATTAACAGGGAGTATACACTGTAAACATTCAAACAGAATGGAAATGCGGAACATGAAAAGAAGTGAAAATCCTGTTTGACAAACACAAAACTTTCAGACAGTAATTTAGGTGACTGCTGAAGTCAAATCAGCCTTGGCATTCGATTTATTTTTGTAATTTACTGGGTTATTTACAAAATAGAACATGTTGACTCTTACAAACAGGAGGATTTGTTTGTATTTGTGTGTGTGTGTGTGTGTGTGTGTGCGCGCGCGCATGCGCACGCGCAGGCACATACAGATATGAGTTACAAAAATAAAAAAAAAAGGCAGCATAGAGCTATAACCATCTTAATCAAGGACACATGTTTGCAAGTTCAAATATAGTCCCAGAGATGGTAATGAAGATTTTTATATTAAGGCCTGGCCAAAAATGAATTAACCTGGAAGGTAAAGTCAATATGCTGGTGGTCTAAATTGTGTTAAAATGTAGTATATAACACATTTGAATGTGTGTCTTAACAATTTATTACAGTTTAAATATTAAATTGAAATCAAATGTCAATGGACCTCTCAAGACACCTTGAGGACTTATGATTCCATAGAAAAGTTTCTGAAAATTGCCTCTCAAAACGTCACATCTACACCTCCCTTTAATTAAAAATTATAATCCTTTCCAACTTCTGCCTAATTTATAGATCTTCACACCAGATAGTTGGCAAGCATCAAGGAGGTCAAGTACATATAAACTCTCTCTCTCTTTCTCTCTGTCACACACACACACACATACACACACATACACACTCACTCACACACACTTCTCTAAACAATCTATAACCACTACATACCCCCAAAGAATAGATATTTGACATACATCAAGTGTATTTTGATTTTGGAGATAAAGAGAACATGGGCAGTCCCTAAGCCAATGACTCATGGTGGGCTATATGGTAAGAATATTGTATAGAACAGACAATTTGAATGAAACAAAGAATATGGTTAAAGTTGGAGTTAAACACATGAAACATATGGTGAGGTTAGGATTAGTGTTGAACATTTAATCCTTGGCAATCCTTGGTAATAAAAGATGTCAATCTTTTATTTTTTCCATAAATACATACTTTTTGGTGGAAGAGAATGCTCAATTAGTGATCTTATCATCAACACTCAAACACATACGAATTGGTTATGTTAAAAGAGGTCGAATCTTGAAAATCATAAACTTAGGTCAGTGGCAAGCATATTTCCCGGTAAGTCGGTTTGTTTTCTTCCTCTTGTGGCTTGAATTCTCAGTAAGTCCTTGAACCTAGTCTCCACTTTTGCTACGTGCTTAAGTAAGATGTGGCTAAGAAGCTGCATTTTTGCAGATAAGAAAAGAAGAATGCTAACATATAAAAGGTATACCAATTTCTTCATATTTTTCAATGCTGTCTTTAATGGCAGTTGAGGGATTTAAGTATCTCCTTTTGAATCCTGTTGTGTTGTTTCTTATTAGCCTTCATTCAACTTTTATTATTCATTTCTGTTACTGCACAAGATGAACTAAAAAACTGAAAAACACCAGGCACATAAGGAATCAATTTAACTTGGGTCCCGGTTAAGAATGAAGAAAGGTCTTGGTTCTGTGCCATATACAAAAGCAAGGGACACCACTTTGTCTTGCTTTTGTGCTATTTAATATACCATCTAAAATAGTCCTTTCAAATGATGGTTTTCAACATGGGCTCTCCAGTTCACTGCAGTTCCAGGAAAGTCGTCCACAGAAATCTACATAACACCAATACACACAGCAAAGGGGAGAATGGATTGGAGTAAAATATATGACTTGGCGCAATAAAAAATATATAACATTAAAAACCGTAGAAAAACTTATTTTAAAATATCATGAAGTTTTTTTTAAAAAGTCTTACCAAGTAAGCTGTGTAGGAGGTCTGAGGAGGCTTTACTTTTAAATGCAGTCTGTAAAATAAAAGATTTGGGGTAAATGCTCATAGTTTTATTGACACAGCTGATTTCACATGCTAGGAGGTTCAGCACCGTAAGAGGGAACTATAGATTCGTAATTCCTTATATAAAATTTTCGAAGTCCGATGTGCTTCAGAATTTAGAATTTTTAGAAAGGTAATACAAGACATATGTGATGTATCGTGTAACACTGGTAGGCGTGTGTGTCTGGCATAGCACCCAGTAATTAAGAACGCTAATACTCGTACAGGAAAATGTAGGACTATTTCTATTACAGAGGATAAAGATCATAAATAACCCAATTTCCATCATTTCAAGGCAAATCTTGCCAACAAATCTGCTTCAGTGTTTTTTGCATTTCAGAATTTGAGCAAAAGGGTTATAGACTCTACTGCCTACTACTTCTTCTAGGTGGTGACTGGCTCACAGCCCCACCAGCATTTACAGATGGTTTCTTGGCACATCTTAGTCATCCTTGAATTCATGTTCAGCCTGGTCTCTAACATACAGTGTATATTAATTTTTAAATTGAATTACTTAAGTCAAACATTCCCATCAAGAAGTAGAACCAAAATAACAACCTCTGGGGAACATTCAGTGAGCAGTCAGTTGAAAGTCAATTGAAAAGCAAAGGAATGAGTTCTCTCACATGTTGCGAATTGGGTTTATTTTGAGTAGAAGGATAAACTGAACAAGATCGGCATTTCACAATCCTGAATATTGAAATATCTAAGTTCTGTGCCTTCAGTTATAGATCAGTCACATGGTCAATCCAATCTAGGAATTTAAATGGCCAAAATAAGGTGTGTTACAAGTATTTCTCATATGGGCACCTGGGTGGTTCAGTCAGTTAAGCATCTGACTCTTGATACCAGGTCATGATCTCACTGTTTGTGAGGTTGAGCTCCTCACATTGGACTCCATGCTGACAGCATTGAGTCTGCTTAGAATTCTCTCTCCCTCTCTCTGCCTCTCTCGAAAAAAAAAAAAAAACTTGGAAAAAATGTAGTGTCTCTCAGGTCATCAGAGTGACCATGCTGGGAGCTTGTTGCTAGTTCAGAATATAGGATTCTTCTAGCATGGGGTTTTGCAAATTTCACTATAATTATAAACATCATCAACTGAAATCTAATTCTTTTTCTTTCCTTAAAGAATACTATGACATTTTTCCTAATTCATATCACCATGAACCAACAGCAAGCTTTCCTAATTAGCCATTGAAGGCATTTCTCCAAACAGTATCCAGCCTGAGATATGCCAAAGTTTTCATAGTGTTACAATCCGATTCCACCAAGAAAGCGTAATTCTCAGAACACACCTCTGAGAGTAAGTCTCTCTTGCCCTAACACAAAACAGATTAGGCATCCAGATTTTTCACCATTTATTTATGAGCACAATTATCTTGCCCTGAACTTTAAATGACTCTGGAGAGATGCCCCTCTCTTCAGTTCTGGGCTACTAGCTCTCTTCCAACCCCATTGCTGCCAGGCATGTTCTTTTAGAGAGTGAATATTCCAGAAGTGCATTTATTGCCAGCCCTGCCTGGATCTTGAGAATACCTCATGAGTTTGCACTGGACATCAAGACTCTTGTCTTTCAGGAATTATAAATATTTTCAGGAGAGAAAATGTTAATTTGGAGATTTATGTTTCTGTTTGGCTCTGTTTACTACCCTTTCCAGGCTGTCTCCCTCACCCTACCATGGTGATATTCCCAAGCTATTAACCTGGTTAGTTCTTTTATTTAAAAAAAAAAAAAAAAAAGGTTTACTTGTTTATTCTGAGAGAGAAAGAGAGTGTGAGCAGAGGAGGGGCAGAGAGAGAGGGAGAGAATCCCAAGCAGGTTTTGCACTGTCAGCACAGAGCATGACACAGGGCTCGAACCCACGAACTGTGAGATCATAACCTGAGCCAAAACCAAGAGTAGGACGTTTAACCGACTGAGCCACAGAGGAACCCCAGTCATGTTAGCTCTTTTTTTAGAAACTTGCTTTGGCCCCCCTCTGCTTTCAATGTAAAAACAGTGTTATTTTTATTTCCTATTGTTATCCTGAATCTCCTTCTCTGCCTTCACGCCTTTCTGTTCCCCAGTTGCCCCATGCTGTTCTCAAAATGCCACAGCCTTGATCTTGTTCCTGAGTACATACCTGTCTTTCTGTTTGTGATACATTCCACTCCCCAAGCAAACTCGGTTCAAATGCCACCTCCTCAGGGAAGCTTTTCCGAGGTTGTCTTTTTGGTCTCTTCCAACACTCTTCACCCTTCTGTTAGTACTCCTTTGTCACTGCTGTTTTAACTATTCTGGGATATTTCTATGTCTTCTTAATTTTTCGTGACTTCTCCAGAACATCTCATATTGCCAAGCATACTTTTAGTTCTATAAATGTACCTTGATTGAACAAAAATAACTGGATGTTTCATGGATTTAACACATTTCTTTTGAGGAGTGGTCAGTTCACGACCTACTGTTTAGTAAGAGAACTCCTCTCTGATAACCAGGAACTCTATATAGAGTTTTTACCTGAACAAATGAATAATTCTCTTTTTGAACACAATTTATGCTCTGAGGTGGCAGAGTGTCACGAAATATCTGTGAGAATAACGTCATCTGTCTTAATGGGAAGATTTTCAGATTTTTCTCAATAGATGAGTTTTGTAACACTCTTCTGATACCAGATGAAGAGTGGTGAGGAAGTGAGATCCAAGTTCCAGGAAATGCCAACAATTAAGGATTACGAAAATACCAAACACTTGTGCTAAATTGATTTTCTTCAATATTGCACACAACTCTTTGAACAATATGACACCTGAAAAAACGATGACAAAGAAACCACCCAGGCCGTGATTTCAAACACAGCTGAGCCTGATTTTCTTGCAGTGCACACTAGGCTGGTACATGGAGTCAAGGGTGTTTGTCTAGGCAATTTCCTGCTCTCTCGAGAGCAGGATGCAGGACTGCTCTGAGCAGCCAGGCCATCCTGCCCTCTGCCAGAATGCCCAAGCAGGGCTAGAAATGTCCAGGACCTGAAAAAACAAACGATTGAGTTGGTTGCATTTCCTCACGGGGTAATAAGCAATATTCACTCGAAGTCCGGCACCAAGCCAGCTAAGCCAAATACTGCAGCACAGGTGAAACCCATTATGGTGAGTCCAAGATATTTGTACTTGGAATAACTGACTTGTCTGTATTCACATGATGGCCTAGGTCATCTCTTCTCCACATTTCCCTTTGAACATTCTCCCTTGCAACTCTAGGGACCTTCTACTCTTGGTGAAATTGATATCACCCAGCATGAAATTCTCTATCAAAAATTCCCTTTTGTCCGGGGAGAGGAAGAGAACTTAGCATATCTCCATTTGTCTACAGGTCATCAATCCTGTATTTCTTTTTTCTACAGTCCTAAAAGAAAAAGAGTTTTTTATACTTTCTTAATACTTGTGTTCTAATTGTAAATACTCCAGTTTCCTGATGGGATTTGTAGGTAAAAAAAATGGGACATTTTAAACTCCTAGATGTTATCAGCAAAAAGGAATTATGGCCTGGATATTGAGGTCAGCTATTAGGAATTAGGGTTGAGCTATTCTAAAATTGCACAATTTTCATGTAAATTTAGATTGTACTGGATATTCAGGGAGAATGCTCAGTATAAAAATTCAAATTCTCTTCCATCTCTGGAATATTAACATATGTGTCTTCTGTGACTCTAAAATTCACTGTCTTGCTTACTGTAGCTTTATAATTAGTAAATATTTATATAAAAATATAAATATATAATATATNCTCTCCTACATCATTTGTATTTCCATATAAATTTTAAAATCAGCTTGCCAATTTCTGCAAAACCACCTGCTTGGATTTTGTGGGGATTGCATTAAATCCATAGATCAATTTGGGGAGAATTGACATCTTAACAATAATGAATTTTCCAATCCAATCTTAACAATATTGGATTTGGGAAGGAGAAAAATAAACCTATGTGCTTTTAAGTAATCATTTTACTGGAAGCTTTCTGATCTTTATTTTTTTTCCTCTCAATCAATCTTCCTTGCCAACTTCCATCACAGAAAGATTCAACTGTTGTGAAGATAAACAATATCCAGTTCACTTAACACAGCCGTCTTCTCCTAAAGAGCCCTCTCTTTCCTTGCACAACTAAATGAATGGAGCCAAATTGCTTTCAATACATTGTCATCATCTCATACATTCCTGAGATCTAGTTTTGGCCAGCACTTTATACCATTAGTTATTGGTGTTCCCATACCAATCAAAAACAAATGCTCTTTTTTCTTAGTCCCACTGTTTTTTATCTTTTGGTGTCATTTCACTACTGCCTTTTTCTTCTCTGTAAATGTCTCTTGCCCTGTTGAATCCTAGGGACAATATTTATCTGGTTCTGAGCCCCCAATTTTTACTATCCTTTTTTTATGTCTTTATTTTATTTTGAGAGAGAGAGAGACAGAGAGTGAGTGGGGTAAGGGCAGTGAACAGGGTAAGGGCAGAGAGAGAGGGAGACACAAAATCCCAAGCAGGCTCCAGGCTCTGAACTGTTAGCACAGAGGCCAATGTGAGGCTCGAATCCATGGACTGTGAGACCATGACCTGAGCCGAACTTGGATCCTTAACCTACTGAACCATCCAGACACCCCTAATTTTGGCTATCCTTTATGCTAGATGCAAGATCTAGCATAATATCTCTTTTAATGTACTCTAGAAAGCACTAGAACCCCAGGATATTAACTGGCAATTAAAAAAAAATAAAGAAGAAAGGAAGGAAGGAAGAGTGGGGGGAGGGTCAAGTAAGTTTAGGCAGCACAAGCTCAAGATTCTTGACTGTAAAGCCTTTAATATGCTACCGCATATCATGTGTCATATGGAAGAAGTTATAACAAATCAAACATGCAAGCCTGATATGAGCCTGAGAGAGTAATAAGGCAATGAAAGTTGCCATGCCGAGCAGAGGGACCTGAATAACTCAAGCGTCTTCCCATTCCTCAGTTTCCTCATTTGCTCTATTCTTGTACAATTTTTCCTGTCTCATCTTTGGGATTCCTCATACATTTTATTCAATAAAATATTGATTCATAATTTTTCATCTTTACTGAACTATCAATCATAAGTTATAATGATCTTAAAATTTCAGCATAATATTCCTTGACTTGACAAATATTTTTCTCCTAGCAGTGACTTTGATTACTTTTAGTTTCAAATGTGTTTTAAAAATAATTTTGAGAGAGAGAACGGGGGTGGAAATGGTGTGGAGAAAGCAAAATCACCTTGGAGGAGAGCAGACTCCTGAATTACAGAAATATTTCAACCTTCCATTCTGTGGTCAGAGGGAAAAACTGGATCTCAAAGTACTAATTATGGTTTAGAGCTGGTATGTTCACGATGACGAGAAGTACTCTGCATTAGGAAGCAGAACACTGTGTCCAGACTAGGAGCTAGATCTGTACTTTAAAATGTTTTAACAGTTGGATTAACCCAGCTCCCTCACACCCGAAAGAATGACTTCAAACTCTAGTTTCCAGCTGATGTGACAGAGTGAGCTAATCAATAATAAATTGCAGTGAGTCCAGGGACAATCCTGCCTTTTAAAAAATTATTATTCTGCCTCCTTTGATCAATATAGTATCTGCCTTCTTTATGGAACTGTACCAAAAGTGATGCTCCCTGACTCCCATGTGAAAAGGTGGCAAAAGGTACCAAGATCTGTCCACATTTATGAAACCAGGAGCTTAGATGATACTATTTAGAATTTAAAAAACATGGGGAAGAAAAAGGAAACAGCATACATTAATTAAATACATTTTTTTTTTTTTGGTGAAGGGAAACAAAAAACACAAGAGCATTCAGGCTTGATAATGAAAGCAATGAGGGTCCATATTTTTTAGTTCATTTTACATGTGATTTATTTGACACACTTTCTATACTGGTTTTAACTTGGGTTTTTCAACTCACATGTTGGTTAATATTTACTGGCAAAATAAATATGCTTTCAATTTTGTTTTAATATGGAAGGCATGGGTATTTAATCAATGTTAATGAATATTAAAAACATATTTATCTAGAATAAAAAATATGAGGTACCACAAAGAAGGAAATATAGTTTTTTCTTATAAATCATTTAAAGATATTTGATAGCTGTGCTGGCTGCTGGCTGTTTTAGAGCATTAAAATCTTTCCTACCATTTTTTTATGCTTAAGAATAACAAATGGCTCAGAATTTACCCTAGTTAGCTGTTATGGTATAGAATCTTACGACAGGAAAGATTGACTAACATGTTGTTTCATTTTAAGACAATTAAATAGCTTTCTTTTAAAAATATTTTTTAGGGGCGACTGGGTGGCTTAGTCGGTTAAGCGTCCGACTTTCGCTCGGGTCATAATCTCGCGGTTCGTGGGTTCGAGCCCCGTATTGGGCTCTGTGCTGACTGCCAGCTCAGAGCCTGGAGCCTATTTCAGAGTCTGTGTCTCCCTCTCTCTCTGACCCTCCCCTGCTCACGCTGTCTCTCTCTCCTAGAAATAAATAAAAAATATTTAAAAAAATATTTTTTAACTGTGATTTTGCTGTGAGAGGTGTCACTGTAAAGCCTCAGGAGAATTATTTTCATTAGAAAGCTAATCATACACCCAGGTCCTCCAAACTATGCATTAAGTTAAGCAGTTTATGGCAGAGGAGTTAACATTTTAGAGTATGTGATAGTCCTTTTATGTATCAACCTGCATAGCCTATAGTACCTAATTCTTTAATTAAATATTCATCTTTGTATTGCTGTGAAGATTTTTGGTAAATGAGATTCACATCTACCATGTGTTGACTTTAAGTGAAGGAGATTATCTTGGAAAATTTGGGTGGCCTGATGCAGTCAGTTGGAAATCAGTCTCCTTTAAGAGAAGAATTGTGGGGCACCTGGGTGGCTCAGTTGGTTAAGCATCCAACTTTGGCTCAGGTCATGATCTCACAGTTCGTGGCTTCGAGCCCTGCGTCAGGCTCTGTTCTGACTGCCAGCTCAGAGCCTGGAGACTATTTCAGATTCTGCATCTGCCTCTCTCTCTGACTCTCCCCTGCTCACACTGTTTCTCTCTCTCTCTCTCAGAAATAAATAAAACATTTACAAAAATAAGAGGAGAATTGAGACTTTGCTGAAAAAGAACAAATCCCACTTATGATTGCAGCATCAGTCTCTGCTCTAGAGTTTCCAGACCACCATATGGGTTTTGGACTTGCCTGGCTAGCCAATTGCATCAGCCAAATTCTTGTAACACATCAGATAGATTATATATGAATATATATTATATATTCATTTTATATATATTCATACAAACACACATATACACACCCTCTCACACTACACATGTATGTGTGTATGTCTGCAGTTAGAGGATTTTGTGTCTAATTGTGAAATATACAAATATATATATTTCTTATTAATTAAAGAATAATTGCACATACAGCTGTGTGTGTGCACGTGTGTGTGTGTATCCCACTGGTTCTGTTCCTCTGGTGGAACCCTGACTGACACAGGGCACATACTTTGTGCCTTAAAGACACTCTCCTGACATCTTAAAGTTTGTACCCTCCCCTTCCCATCATTATCTAGCACAGAATCATGCCTATATTCTTTTTTTTTAATTTTTTAAATACTTATTTTTGAGAAAGAAACAGAGACATAGAGAGGGTAGGAGAAGGGCAGAGAGAGAGGGAAACGCAGAATCCAAAGCAGGCTCAAGCCTCTGAGCTGTCAGCACAAAGTCCAATGCGGGGCTTGAACCCATGAGCCACGGGATCATGACCTGAGCCAAAGTCAGGTGCCTAATTGCCTGAACCACCCAGGTGCCCCCATGCCTATATTCTTCATAAAATTTATGACAGTCTGGAAAGGCTTTTTTAATTTGCTTAATATTTTCACTGTTTTTCAACACAATTAAAATAAAAATTTCCAGCTTTCTGCACCCTAACCCTCTCATCCGTTAATGTATCCTCAAGACTGGCTCCGAGCAAGAGCTCAGGTAGTTGTATGAATGAAAATACATAGATTATCTCATTTAGTCCTCATAAAGCCTCTGTAATGTGAGGTCTGTGATCCTCCTTTTACAAACCTCAGAGAAATTAAATGATTTTCCTTGAGTCACTTAACTAGTGGGTGAGGGATCTGAGACTTCAACCCAAGTTGTCTTATTTCCCAAATCCATCCTATTTCCTTTACATAACATTGACTGATTCATCTTTTTAGACAAGTTAGCATCTATGCTGCATCAGGCTCTCAATTAAGGACTGTGGAAAACAAACAGGAGTCACAAACAGTATGATCAGATGTGCAATCAACTCTACCACTAAGGCATGTGTCCACTGGTAGACAACTCAATTGTTTGGGCAGTACTTCTGCTCCAGAGCCTGCTTGGAGACCTCAGAAACCTGGACAAGAAGGAAGCTATTTATATGGGCCTTGACGGATAGAGTTGGAGTTAGGAAAAAGATCAGTTTAAACACAAGAACCACAATTGGCAAAGGCATATAACATTTGCATGCTATGAATGAGGAAGGGTGAAAACTCAAGTCCCTTTAGAATATGAGGTATGTGAGAGGGGAAGTAGATAAGAGACCACATATGGAATGGACTTAAAGTCTCGACTTAATCTTGTATGTCATTGTAGTGACCATGCTGGCTCATGCTTTCTATGTCTGTTTCTTTTGAAAATGCAAGCTCTCATTTAAAGATTTGTAGCAAGTTTAATTGTTTTAGGTGGAGACATTAATAATTATCTTTGGAGTGAAGGAAATTTCTCATTGGCCAGCATGTTATTCCAGTCCCCTAGAAAACAAATACCAAGATACAATTAAATTTGCATAATTTGGGGGAGGGGGAACACACTTTGTGGAAATAAAAAAATGGAAGGGAATCTAGAAGAAACTGGGAGAACTGTCTGAACATGATTCTGATCTGACTCCTAGCAAAAGAGAGAGGGAGGGGAGATTGAGCAGAAGTATCCTAGACTGAATTACAATCTAAGAAATGTTAGCAAGGCGATCAGGAGTTCTTAAATGAGAGCCAACTATGGAAGAGTTCCTTGTCTTAGTCTTCCCACCATGCTCAGTAGTTGTCTGGGCGTGGCCTGTGGGAGGGGTGGCACCACATTGGGTCCTTGGTGGGTGTTGCTGCTGCCTGTAGAGGGAGGTCCAGAAGTTCCAGTCTTCAGTTTCATACTTCAGCTAGTCTGTGCACTTACAGAAGATTTTCTTTTTCCAGATTAGGAATTTAGGCTCGAGTCTCCTTGAAAATTATTATTCACTTTAGGGAGAGATAGGTGATCTTTGGTATAATTATTTTTCAATAAAAAGAAAATAAATTTATATCACCATTAGACACAAAGTTCTGTAACTTAACAATTGGGTGTAAGTTTCCATATAAATGCCTATAAGTGAAAATACATTACTTCTATGTTAAAAGGAAGATATGGCCTGGCATATAGTAGGCAATGGGATGGGATAAGGGACGAAGATAGGAATTAACACTTAATGAGGGCCATACTTATATTAAAATAAGTATTTTTGTGTTAGCCATTATTTTTATGACCATTTTAGCAATGTAAAAACTGAGGCTTAGCAAACCTCACACAACTACAAAGTCACCAAAAGTTGTATCCATTTCTCTGTCTCATGATGCTTTTTCTATTTTTTTCCATTATTTTTTAGAGCACTTTTAGGTTCACAGTGAAATAGAGGAAGGTACAGAGACATCCCATATACTGTCTATAACCACATGGGCATAGCTTCTCCAATAATCAACACCCCCCACTAAAGTGGTATATTTGTCACAATTGATGAACCTAAACTGACTCATCATAATTACCCAAAGTCCTTTGTTTACGTTAGGGTTCACTCTTGTTGTACATTCTGTGGGTTTCAATAAACGCAGAAAAACTTGTATCTATCATTATGGGATCATAGGAAGAAATTGTACTTCCCTAAAAATCGTCTTTGCTCCATTTATTCATCTCCATTCTATAACCCTGGCAACCATTGATCTGTTTTACCTTCACTTATTTCTTCTTAAAAATGTTTTTAATGTTTATTTATTTTTGAGAGAAAGAGAGAGTGACAGAGCATGAGCTGGGGTGGGGCAGAGACAGAGGGAGAGAGAGAGGGAGACACAGAATCTGAAGCAGTCTCCAGGCTGTGAGCAGTCAGATAGAGCCCAATGCAGGACTCAAACTCAGAAACTGTGAGATCAAGACCTGAGCCAAAGTTGGACGTTAACCAACTGAGCCACCCAGGTACCCCTCACTTATTCCTTCTTAAAGGCTTTTCCTTACCTTATGTAGGTTTGAATTTCTGACCTATATTATTTTCTTTCTTGCTAAAAAACTTTTCTTAAACATCTTTTACAAGGCAGGTCTACTGACAAAAATTTCCCTCCATTTTTGTTAGCTTGGGAAAGTCTTTGTCTTTATACCTTCTTCATTTTTGACAGATAATTTTGCAGGGTACAGAATTCTATATTGGTGGAGGTTTTTCCATCTTTTAATATATCACTTCACTGTTTTTGCTTGCGTGATTTCTGAAAAGAAGTCAGATGTAATTTTTATCTGTGTTCTCTATAGGTATCTCCCAGTGCCCCCAGCTTCTTTCAAAAGTTTTGTTTCATTTTGCTTTGTTTCGTTGTTGTTGTTTTGTCTTTGATTTTCTGTTGTTTGAAAATGAGTGCCTAAGTGTAGTTTCTCTTGGTATTTATCCTACTGGGTGTTCATAGAGCTCCTTGGATTTAGTGTGTGGCCTTAATTTGGGGGAAATTCACATTCATTACTGTTTCAAATTCTTCCTTCCTTCCTTCCTTCCTTCCTTCCTTCCTTCTTCCTTCCTTCTTCCTTCCTTCCTTCCTTCCTTCCTTCCTTCCTTCCTTCCTTCCTCCCCTATTTCCCTTCTGGCTTTACCATTATGCATATGCTACACATTCTGTGTCTGTCTTTTAGTTTATGGGTATTCTGCTTTTATTTCTGTTTTGTTGTTGTTATTGCTGTTTGTGGTGGTGGTGGTCTGTTTTCTCTTTGCTTTTCAGTGTTATATGCCCTATTGATAGACCCTCTAGCTGAGAGATTCTATCCTCAGCTGTGTCACAGCCACAGTTTTACAGTGGTTGTTGTTGTTGTTGTTGTTACTGCTGCTGTTTTTATCTCAAGCATTTCTCTTTAGTTCTTTATTAGAATTTCCTTCTCTTTTTTACATTCCCCATCCATTCTTGCATGTTGTTTACTCATTAGAGTCTTTAGCTGCTAATTACAGTTGTTTAAAATTTCTGATCTGATAATTCCAACACCCCTATCATCTCTGAGTCTTCTGCTTGCTCTGTCTTGTCAAATTGTGTTTTTTGACTTTGGTATTCCTTGTAATTTTTTTCTGTGTAGCCATACATGATGTGCTAACTAAAAGAAATGCTGTAAATAGACTTTTAGTAATGTGGAGGTGAGATGTGAGGGTCAGGAAAAACATTCTGTGTTCTGAGACGAGGTCTCAGTCTTTTAGTGACTCTGCACTATGAACTTCACAAGAGTTGCTCAGTTGTGGATTTTTTTTTTTTCCTCCTCAGTAGGTGAGTAGGATGGCTAGAGTGGACTGGAATGGGGAATTTTTTCTCCCCAGGTCAGTTAGGCCCTCCATAATGGTTAGCATTAATCTCCATTCAGATATGTCATTTAATTAAATAAGAGTTCTAGGTTCCTATTCTTTGATGATTCAATATTTAGATGTATAGATTTACATCAGTATAAGTCACTTTGTAAGAACTGTAATAAGTCTTTCTCAGCATTTTGTTAATTCTAATTTGGGACAAAGACTGGGCTTTTGAAAATAAAATATGATGAGTGACAAGTGCTTAACATTTTAACATTTCAAATACTATAATGTGATTTACCTCAAATCCAGGATTTGGGCAAAGGTTACTCCAGAGATATATGAAAATCCCCACACTCTTCTAAAATAACTGAATGTAGGCCACTCCTGAGGCTGTTTATTTTTACATGATATACAATGAAAACACTATAATTAAGAATGGGTAAACCCAGCTGTGCTTTGGGTTTATCAAATTTCTTAACGTTGTTTTTGACTATTTGGAGTCTGTGAAGAGTAAAGCCTACTTTTCCAAGAATTTTCCCTCAATTTTTAAATCAGTGTTTATTTTAAAAGAAGTATAATCCATATGGTTTTGATTCTTCCATACTTAACTCATCCAAATGCAGTTTTGCAAGAACTATTTGAAGTCAAAAGCTTTTTGAAATTTTTATGAGCTTTTTTTTTTTGTCCTTTTTTCCCCTCTCAGAAGAGGAAGCAATACTTTGCCAAGTGTAAACAAAGCTAATCACCAAACAGTTTTATGTTCTAAAATAATGAAACTGGATTGGCTGCCGAATTTGACAAAATAGTTCACTTATCCCTAGTGAAATTGTTGTCTAAACTCATACAGAGACCACCTTCTCTAAAGGACAGCCAGACGACGCCAGCATTATTCCATCCAGACTTTCAGATCTCACACAGTTCAGCCACTAACTGAGTTGTTTCCCAGCCAGATTTTACTTATAATACCTTTACTTTGTCATAAAAGCCACCAAAGTGCGATATTAAATATCATGACAACCCAGAAAGTTATTAATAGGGGAATAATGGAGAAGCAACCCTGCATCTGTGAATGAGCACTTCTAGGGATTGTTAGACCAGAGTAGGAAATCAAAGAGGAAAAAAATACAGGACCCTGGATGCTTTCAAAGTTACACCTAGAAGAGCTTTTGGCAAACTATAGCCTGGAGATTAAAAACTGCCTGCCAACAGTTTTTGTAAATAAAGTTTTATTAGCACATACCCACACCCATTCATCTATATATTACCTATGGCTGCTCTTGTGCCTTAATGACAAAGTTGAGTAGTTGTGACAGAGCCATATGGAGGGCAGAGACTGAAATATTTCCTACCTGGACTTCTACCGAAGAAGGTTACTGACTCCTGACCCAGATAATATATGGCTAATAATCCTTTCCTACTCAGCTCTGGAAATAATACAAAGTTTCTCTGAATGCCATATTCCCACCCTAGACCAAAGATTAGAAGGACATTAAAAAATAGAGATTTTTAAAAGGAAATATCAAAAAACACATACATTATAAATATATTCTATTGTTCACATAGCAGTAAAAAAAATTTGCTGAAAATATATCACCTTCTAGCTTCTCTATGACCAAATATTTTAGGGAGATGAAAACTAGGGGGGAGAGAGAGAGAGAGAGAGAGAGAGAGAGAGAGAAATGTATACAATTCTTCAAGCACAAAGGTATTCATTGTAGAGATAGTAGAGATCTCTCTGGTGAGGTAATTATTGTTTCCCTACAATTATTAATTTAACAGAAAAATAATAGTCAGATTTCATAAAACTTACTTTGTGCTAGGCACCTACACTATTTCCTCTTGCATATTATATTTCATCTTGACCAAAGCACTTTCCTGGGTTATTTAAACATTAGAGATTTCAATTTCTTCTTTTGTAAAATGTGGGTAAAAATAATACTATCTACCTCATAGGGCTATTTTGAGTATTAAAAAAATAATACATATGTGATACTTAGTAGAAGGCTGTGCTGTATGTCAAACCCCAAAAGAACCCTCCAGGAATCAGCTGAGTCAGCAGAACTCAATTTATTAAGCCTAATACCATAAAAGGAAATACTGCTCTTAGAAAAGTCTCAAAAGAGGTAAGCCAGGAGAAAAAACATATGTAACATATAAAAATGTATACATATAATATCGTGTGCATGTGTGTGTATATATCTGTGTGTATATGGACACATATAAATGATGTGAGAATTTGGATCAATGACGTCATGAGGAGTCTTGGAAAGCCAGTGACTGATCAGGGTAGGGCAGCTTATGCCATGAGAGTTATGGACTGGTAGGCACAGTGAGGCAAGGGCTTGGCAGAAGTCTTGATATGTAAGCAATCAGTCTTGTTAAATAAGTTATTTTAGTTGACTCATCTTTTAAGAACAATTATTTCATGGCCAATGTAGCTGTTGTTTTTGCCTATCTTAGTATTATTTCCCACAAAAGCAGAAAACTGTGCTAGGTTTAGTTTTTACATCAGATGTAGTAATTGTTAATTGTGTGTCAGCAATTTTCATTGTTATTTTTGTCATTATTTTACAGGTAAGATAGTTGAGACTGTGAAAAGTTAGATAATTGCCCAAGGTCACATGGTCTAGACATCATTATTGCCCACGTATAATTCACTTCCTTGCAGTTGAAAAACTGAGGTCCCTTGCTGGCTGTCAGTTGGGAACCATTCTCAGCTACAAAGGTCATCCTTAGTTTCCAGCTACAAGACCCTCTCACAGAATGGCAGCTTACTTCTGCAAAGCCAGCAGGGTAATATTGTCCCAGTCTGCTAAAACAGAGTATTATATAAAACAACATAATCGAGAGGGTTATTATCTCAACACCTTTGCCAGGTAGAATAATCTAATTAGGGCTATGGCTTTGCTATATTCTATTGGCTTGAAGTAAGCTATATTCTATTGGCTTCTACCTATGCTCATGGGGTTATACAAGGGCATGACTCATTGAAGGGTCACCTTAGGGTATGTCAGTCACCTTTGCTTTGGATGACATGGCCTTACTCCTGGCTCCCAGGGCCCTGGGGCCATGATTATCCCACTTATGCTTATCATTAGCTTCACTCTGCATCTCTTCCTACCACTGATACCTCTAACACCATAAAGTCTGTTAAGACATGTGGCCAAGGTGCTGTTCTGCTGGCATCACGACCTGAACATGCTACCACGCCTTTCCTTCTCTGAATCTTATACAAAGTTAGCAACTTTCTATATCAGCAAGTAAATGGCCAGAACAGAATTCTCAGATATAGGATGTGTTACCACCATAACTCTAGGAGGCTTATCAGGCACTGTGCTATCTTCTGTGTTGTAGAAGATGCAAGACATAGCAATTTGTCTTCTCTTTTTGGAGTACTATCCGAGCAGTCTTGACCACTAAACTCCTAAAACTATATTGAAATGACAGGTCTAAGAACCTGCATAGAATTTATCTTCTGCTCTCTGAAGTACATGTTATTTTCCACGATTTCCAATATGCTAATCTTTTCTTGTATGTCCAATCAGCATGATGTTGTCAATACAATGGATCCATGTGATGATCTGTGAAATGCTCAGTGATCCAGAGAGAGCTCTTTAAGCTATATTTTGTCATGAGAAGAAGTGTCGTTAGTATAGCCCTGATTCAAAACTGTAAATGAGTACTGTTGCACATGAATACAAACTGTTTCTGATCCTCTTTTCTTACTGAAGTGCAAAAGAATGTGTTTGCCAGGTCAGTGGCCCCATTCCATAGGCTGAGACCTTATTAGTTTGCTATCGCAGCAACTGTGATCTGTACTGATCACTTGAGCTTGCAGGAGCCATTATCTGGGATCCCTCTTGTTTCTTCTGGGGCCAGACTGATGAATGAACCAGAAATATGATAGTGATCATCTTTGATGGCACTAATTTTTGCTGTGTTCTCCTCACTCCTCAATGTGATGTAGTTCTTAATTTGCTATCTTGGCCACATGGAGTTAGTTTCAGTGGTTTCCAATTGGATTCCACCAGTCAAGGACCCAGTGTGAGGTTACTCCAACTTTCCAATGTGTCAATTTCAATCACATAGACAGGACCTGGAGTAATGATGACTGTGTGGATTCACAAACCTAATGGTTTCACTGGGAAAACTGGACTTTAGTCAGCTCTCCATTCACTTCCTTACTTTCATAAGCTCCCAGTCCAACAAAAGTATCATGAGAATGCTCTGGATCTCTGGCTGTCAAAGTCAGCTAGACCCTGTGTGTAATACTTCTTGAGTAATATTTTTCTAATGCACAGTCACTTGAATAAGTGTCCATGAGTACCTTTAGGAAAGGACTGAGAGAATCATTCCATTATTTACTTGCTATAGTGTTAACAAAATCCTTCATACTAGACACCTAGTTATGTTTTTGGTCAATGGGTTCCAGACCTTAAAATCAGTTCAGCAGCAGTGAAAGGAATTGTGGCTTTGTATCTGGAAGAATGCCTTCAACCTCCTATCCCTCCATTCTTGATTATTTCTGGTTGTAGATGTTAATCAGCCATCTTCTTGGTGGCCTGTCTGTTCTGCCCTTAGGGACACCATGCTCTATTAAAAAGCTCCATAATTCCCTAGAGATCACACTCCTTCCCTGCCCCTCTGGCTTGCTAGTCTTATTCATAATTATGGTCTTCTGGTTTCTGGTGGTTAAAAATATAGGTCTGGCCTCTATTTCTTTGAAATCCCATTGTCCCCAAGGATGTTAACAAGCTCAGTTCTGGTCTGCAGGGAATGACCAATACTAAACTCACAAGTGATACTGGTGCCATAATAACTGGTGCATTCCAAATAGTCTCGCACATGGTGTATTCTGGGGCCTCCCATAAAATGTAATTCTCTGGTTGGTCTTCTGGCCTCATATATCAGTTCCAGCCCAATTTCCTCAGCTGCTTTATTGCTTCCATAGAGTAGATCTCTGCTAGGGAAAATCCAGTAATCCCACTTTGTTCAGGATTAACCATCACTTTCCATGTTCTTCTAGTTACCATAGCAGCAGTTTTGCCCCATGCCCAGGAATCCTTGGCAAGGTTTTAAACCTCTTCTCCTTGGAGAGTACCTCTGTGTCAGTGAATTCTTGCACTCCTTCATCAAGCACCCTTAAATCCAAGATGGTCTAGATGCCTTTATTTATGAATTCTACTAAACATATAGGGAAAACACAATAGATACTAACTCTAATAAAATCTTCAAGACACCTGAAAAGGAGAGAATACTTCATAACATATTCTGTGAGGCTAGCATTACCATGATTAGATAATTCTAAAATTCATGTAGAAATGAAAACAGATTAAAAAAAAAAAGGAGTCTTAAAAACCTTTGTAAAAGAGTAATAGACCAGGAAAATTTATACTGTTTGACTTCAAGACATCATAAATCTAGGGTGTTCAAGACAGTGGAGTTACATAAAGGTAAACAAGTAGATCATCATAATAGATAAAATCTAGAAATGGACCTACACATATATCCTTAATTGATTTTTGACCAAAGTCCAAAAGCAATTTAGTGGATAAAGGATCTTTCTTTTTCTTCAGAAAATGGTACTGGAACAATGGATATCCATGTGCAAAAGAGAGTATTGTTCTTACCTTGCAAGTTATGCAAAATCTAAGACAAAATGGATCATAAACCTAAGTGTAAAATCTTAAACTATAAAAGTGCTCTTAGGCAAAAATTTCTTAGATGCAATGTGAAAATTATGATTAATTTTTAAAAATTATAAATTGGACTTTACTAAATTTAAAAAATTAAGTAAATTTGCTATATGAAAGTCACAGAGGAGACTTTCCTCAGTGGAGAGGTACTGAGGTCCAGAAACTTATCTTTTAGGAGATTGAAAAGACAAGCCCTAGGCAGAGTAAACATGCTTGCAATTTACATACCTGATAAAGGACTTGTATCTATTCACTTATCAGGAAACAAACAATACAATTAAAAAAAATGGTAAAGGTTTGAACAGACTCTTTTCTAAAGAAGATATATGGTAGACAAATAAGCAGAAGAGGAAACTATTAATTATGAAGTTGATAAGGATAATAATAAATTTAGAAAGTAAGATCTATAAGGAAGTACTTACTGAGTTAGGATCATCTAATTTAGCAATTTGAATTGGTTCTTCTCTTTAAGTTGGGACCAGAATTAATCAAACTCTGGGATTATATTAAATTAATATAGGTGAGCTCCTTCTGCTACCAACTTTAGTTGTCTTTATTCATGGTTTTATGTTTGTGAGAGCAAAACGCAAAGTCAGGAGTTATTTGGTTTAGCTATGCACAGAGATTGATTTAATATTTGCTCTGGGAAGATATAAATTTTCTCTGCTGCTATTGCAGTTTGTTTATAATGTTTCTTAGTTATAAAACTGCAGAGGCCATTCCCATGGTAGAGATGGAGGGGATGGGTGGTGAGGAGTGCTTCTTGAATAACAAATTAGAAGAGTCAAGAAATCATGTTTAGCTGTTAACCTCAAATGGAAATGGTTTGATTATACATTGGAACCATTTATCTTTAAAAGTATCAAGCAGCCCAGGGCTTAAAGGGAAGGAGCCAAGGGCCAGATCCAGAGAGAGATCTGGGATTGTGTTCCAGAATGGACTGAAAACCCCATCAGAAGAAACAAAGGGGCCAACTGGCATCCAACTGAGTTGAAGTCTAATACCTTGATTAGGCATATAATTCAACAAAGGAAAGGGCCAGAGAACCCATTTATTCATTCAAAGCCTGCTCTATGCTTGGCATTAGCAGATAGTGGAATACAGTTGTCAATAGAACTCTGAGTTTAAGATAAGTAGTCAGCAATTGGGGGTGTGAGAATAAGGCCTCCTAAACTAGTTAGGATTTTTCTTACTCCAAACAGGGTCAAGTTGCTAGATATTAAGTTCATAGAAGCCAGTATTAACATTAGGCCACATCATAAAAATTGAAGCCAATCCCATAAGTGATCCAAATTCATTGAAGGATCATCCAGGTCTCTAGGGACAGTAACTTTGAGTCCAGTGATTAAAGCCTAATTTTCTCCCAAAGTTCTTCTCCTAGCCAAAAACTAGATTCCGGACCTCGGTAACCTTGGTACTAGCCTACCCATAAACCTTTTATGTGTCTTTTAATTGGCTTCCACTCCAAAACATTTTAAACAAAGTATGTGTGCTAGAAATTTCAAATTATTAAAGCTTCTCATATATATCTTCAGTAGGAAAATTAGGAAATAAAAAGATATTTAGATGTTTCCATGACTTCAGAGAGTTTTTTCACTTCCTTTCTCTTTATAAAATGATTTAGAAATGCCTTTATTTCATTTGGCTGATCTTAATGCTACTTAATTATTTTGTTTAAGTTACCAAATGGGCCTCAGGATTCTAACAGATATTTATTTTAGCATATTTGTGATAAATTATTACCTGGTCTAATCCATTTTCAATAACTTCTCTAGTATTTGATGTATTTTGGTAGGACATTAAAAACAAAGATTCACTTTTTGCCAAATAGTTTTGTGTTTATAAACATAGTTTTCTGGAGCTGTATGTTATATTGGAAATAATTCATAATTTACTGAACACTTACTATGTGCTCAGAAGTATATCAGTGCTTACATAGATAATTTAATTTAATCTTTAATACAACCCCATAATGACGGTCTTATTGATACTTTAAACAGATTAGGAAGTTGAAATTCAGAAGAGTTAAGTAAACTATACAAAACCCTAAAGTCAACATGACTCTGAAGTCCTTCACCTTCACCTCTGCACTGTATCACCTCACCACATTTAAAATTCCTTTGTTCTCAAGAAGCTAACATTCCTAACAGATGTTAATGTTATTATTTCTCGTTGCTATTCCCACTCATGGTTTGACCTAAGTCTTGGGTCATTCCCGCTTTGGTTCATGCAAACTTGGCCAAGGAATAACGCATAAAGGGAAGAGATTGTGATGAAATTTCTACTGACTTTATTGAGTCCCTCAGGACTTTAATGGAAAAAGTTTATTTCACATTTCAAAGGGAGGATGAGTTCACTGTGAATAGTCTTTTATCGCAGGATGTTCTAAGGCAACAGTGAAACCAGAAAGACCAATGCAATTGCACATGTTCCCAACTAAAGCACATTAGTCATGTTCTATTTTAGAGGAAGAGCCAGGTTTGGGACAGGCGAGAAAAACAAGAGCGGTTGTGCTTTTTCTATGTGAGATATGTAAAGTAAAGGTGCCACGTTAAATTTGGAAAACAAAGTGAAATGAACGTGTCTTCATCCAAGGGGCACGTCTTCTGGTTTTCGCATTTTTCATGTCCACCCATAAGTAATAGCCACCTGCTTAGGACAAAATTGATTGCTTGTTTTTATTTTGGACCACCAGCACTTTTTACATAGATTGCTGATTGTTTTGTTTTGCATTGGATTGAATGAATACCATCTAGTGTATATTTCAGGACATAGATCCAGTTTATACTTTCGGTGTTTAAATTTCAGAGTATTTAGCCTAATGTTTGGTGTATAATACTGAAGAACTAAACAATTGTACGATTATTAAAAAAATTATTTATGATTTGGAGCCATTGCATGTTTGGGTAAGAATATCATTGTGTTAGAAAGCAAGTCAGGCTCCTAAAATAATAACGCCATGCACCCAGAAGTAGTTTTGAGTGCTCATTTGAAAATAAAAATTAAAAAAAAATAATGCTTAAAATAGCTTTCTTGAAAGTCGTTAATAAATCCTTGTTAAATACGTTTTTAAATGTTACGAAGTGGTCATTTGAGATTTGTACTTTGAGATGGGATATAGAGCTGGGCTTTAGAAAAGATAAGCTTTTTATCCTGTTCTGTAGTTTCTGATTGGAGTGCTTGTTCTAATAACAATTGAATGAACAATTTATTTCATTCAGCACAAAATTATTTATCATTAAGGAGAAGCAGGAAGCTAGCTAGTGATATGAATGAGAAAACTTTCCTAATTAAGCAGGAGACTAGCTTTCATGAAGATCAACATCCTCACATCCTGGGAAATTAATCTCTCTTAGCAGGAGCTAGAAGACTGGAAAGAGGATACTGTCTTTATCTTTCACAAAGAACAGTGTTATTTTTGTGATAGCGAAGACGGAAAGGAGGAAGAGTGAAAAAAGAAAACCAAATTCTGCCTTTTGATTAGCAGAGTGTGAGCTTCTTGCAGTGAAAACCAAAAAGTGTATTTCTTTTTTCTCTCATGATTCAATACCTTGCAGAAGTTAGATGTATACGTGTGTGTATGTGTGCATAAAACCTTTTCTCATAGCGGGTATTAGATTTTCCTCACTAGAAAGATGGGAAAAAAGCATAGATTTTTATTTAAAAAAAACACAATATTATGAAGAAGAAAAGAAATATAATGATGTAAATTTTATTTCAAAAACATATAAAAAAGGAAGACACATTTTTGACAAACCAGGAGGTAAAAATAGAAGGGTGTTTAAGGATACATACAGGAAGAGTGATAAAAGTAACGATTTTTGAAAAGAATTTTATTACAAAACAAGTATCTTGTAGTTTTCTTTAATCGCATCTTGTTTGGAGTTGTGTTGTAATGCAGGGCTTTGCTGTTTGCATAAATTGTTGAAATGACTACATTAATGAGTCTTTAGGGCAGCCATGGGCGTCTGCTGCTCAGATTTCATTTCGAAAGAAAACCTGTCAAAAGGAATATGGTTGGATGACTGTCCCCAGGTGCAGGTGCCTTCAATCTATACTTGAACTTTGAGCCAAGGCCTCATGCTTTTTGAACAGTGCTCAGCCATTGAGTATGGAGGGCTCAGTTTTGAGGCAGCACAGGACTCCTCAAAGAGCAGTATTTCCAATGGAGCTCCCTTGACCTCGGTGGAGGTTTTCTCAGAGCTACACTGTGATGTGAGGCTCATCCTACTCATTCTTCAGCCTTCCTTCTCTCTTTTCACATGAGCCAGACCTCACCAGTTTGAAGGGTTTCCTCAGCCATTTCTGCCTCTGTTGTGTTTTTGTGTTTCACGGGTATTTTCCCCCAAGACATTTTTTGCACTTTTAGATTCCAGTCTGCTTCCCAGAAGAACTAACACAGTCAATACTGGAAGTAGTCTGTGATGTCTGTGAATCAGATGAAGCTTTGCAACTGGATTATTTGCCACCTACCAGAAAAGAATCTCTTCTCAAGGGGTATGTAGATCATAAATAGTTTCTGGCACAAAACTGCAGTTCAACTGATAAAAATCTCACCAGTGGTGACTTTGGAGAATGTCTTGGTAAATGTGAGTTCCCCAGCCAGGACAGTGTTCAGGCATTTGAAAAATATGGAGCAAAGAACCCACAGAAATAAAATGGATTTGGCTGATTTTTAGTGAGTTGCATTGTGGACCTTAAAAGAGATGATGAGAAACTGAATGTGGTTAACAAACAGCTCAGATGTAAGTATGAAAGCAAGAAGACATCTTGAGTAGCTTGGAAAGAGTATCTTGTCTTTTTTGCAAAGGGACAATGGAGAGCAAACATAGGTTCTGATATTTAGGACCACTGACCTGCAAAGATGATTGGATCCTCAGTTGAGGAGTGTTCTTATGACGAGGTGAGAGACCTGCTTAGAATAGTTGAGGAAACAAAAACAGAGAATGGGGATATCTGGGTGAATCCTTGAAGCTCTACAATCTGAGAACCTACAGAGTTGGCCAACTATTCTCCATTAAGAGCTAGCAATTTTCCCATGCAGGAAGATACTTCAGAGGCTGCCACCTCTTAAATTAGAAGGTACATCCCTCAGAAGTTGGCCCAACCTTCTCTCCCAGTTGCTAGGCTAAAGGGCATGGTTAAATTCCAGCATAACCAGCTGTGGGATATAAATATACTGGGACTAAAAATGAGAAAAAAATCACCCCATGAAACTTCAAGAACTAGCTGTCATGTATTTTCAGTAGTCATAAGAATACCTGTGGGATTGGATTTTCAGAATATTTGATCAATAGGTGGAACATACAACTGGGGAGGCAAGAGTGATTGACTTGGAACACTCTTTTGAAACATGGGATTTAATACCTTAGAAAAGATCCCAAGGTATAAGGGAAATTTGCTGCTCAAATGGGTCTTTGAAACCTGGAGAAAGTCTTGGTAAAGTTGAAAGGCCTGAATTGCCATCAAGGATGGTGGAGTCATAAAAGGAGTAAAAGACTCTAGAAAGTATGTTGAAATGGATATATCATGTCATGCCAAGCAATCAGAGAGAGCCAACAAGACACATAATTCACAAAGACCATGGGGAATATGCTGATGGGATATCGCAGTCCCCAATTTACTTGGTCATGGATCTTTTCCTCCAAAGATTAGCACTGACATTAAGAGAGACTGTCACATACCTCAGCTTGTTAATAACAATGGAGATGACAGAAAACTTGAAGCAACTGAGCCTAGACATTAGCATTTCACTGCTAGAAATTAGGAAGCTGCCATGACCATAATGACTCGCAAGGTTGGAGGGGCCATGAAGAGGGATTCATTTGCAGAGAGTCTTCCATACTATTAGGAAAGAAGAGTAGAAACAGTTTGCATTCACACTGAACCTTCAACAATATACATTTATATTTTTCTTTTCTCTTGGCTACGTTAATCCTCCTGCCCTCTATCATAATATAGTATAAAGAGATCACAATCATCAGGACATCTCACATAACATAACTCAAATTTATCAAGGTGGACTAAGAAATAAGAGGCTATCAAGCTCAAAGCCTTGGTAACAGGCTCCAAAGTGAAATAGAACCTACAAAAATGTTAGGACCTGCTACTTCTATTAAGATTTTAGGTCTCATGTGCCAGAAAGTCCTAGACCATTCTCTTCAAAGTAAAAGACAAATTGATTATTTTGTATCTCTCCTATAAAGAAGGAAGCACAAAAGTTGATAGTCCTCTGTAGACAAGCCATTCCACAACCAAGACTAATATCTGGCTCATATCCTGAGTAATACAAAAAGCTCTTAGGTTTCAGTGGGGTTTTGGAGTTGGAAAAGGCTCTGTCGTGGGTCTTAGATGCAGTTCAAGGAGCCCTGCTACTTGGACTATATGATCAAGCAAACCTCATATGATTGGCACTATCAGTTGTGGAAAGGACACAGTGTGAATTATATACCAAGAGTCAGTGAGAGAATCATAACATTGTCTTCTGAGATTTTGGACCAAAGCCATACTGTTTATACTAGAGAATTATAAACCATGTAAGAAACAATGTTTGGAATACTCTTGGGCACTTGTAGAGATGGAATGTTTGACCATCAAGTCAAAGAAGTGACCATGTACCTTGAATTTCCCAATTCAAGTGGGACCAGTAACAGTCCGTTATAAAATGGAAATGATACATCTTGGATCTAGCCAAGCAGGGCCAGAGAATGTGAGTAAACTGCATGTACAAGAAATCTGGGGTCCCACGATGTTCCCTGTGGTTGGACTAGTGTCTCTCCCTCAGCATGCCTCCACGGTCATGTACAGGAGTCCCATAAGACCAGCTGAAGAAAAAGTCTGAACTTGATTTATGGATATTTCAGCTTGGTATATGGCTACATGCTGAAACTAGATGGTGGTGACATTATAATCAGGAGTGGCCTTAAAATAAGCTGATGAAAAGAAATTTCTCCAGTAAACAGAACTTCAAATCATACACTTGGTCATCCTCTGGGTGAGACATGAGAAGTGGCCTAAAGTAAGAAGATATATGGATTCATGGAAAGGTGCCAAATAGCCTGGCCAACTGGTCAGGGATCTAGATAGAAAAGGATTGGAAAATCAGGTAAAGTGATATCAGATGTGGAAAGATGTTGATGGATATATGGGAATGAGTAAAAGTATACAATGTATTTTATCACATTTTAGTTCTATTAAAATGCATTCACCACAGAAGAAGCACTGAACAACCAAGTTTGTTTTTGTTTTTGTTTTCAAATGTCTCAGTCAGTTAATGGTAGTCAGTCTTTGGCCACTCTAAAAGGGGCACAAGAGACGCATTAATAGAGTAGTCATAGTGGCTGACATGAATCCCACAGCATAGATTCCCATGAACCAAGATCATTCTAAGTATTCCCACTACTAAATATCCAATCTGCCAGGAATAAGGACCGACACTGAGCCCTTGCATGGCAGTACTCTTTGAGAAGACCAACTGACCACTTGGCTGACATTTGACTAGATGAGGCCTTTTCTTTTCTGGAAGAGGCAGTGGTTTCTTACTCTAGGAATAGACAGGCACTCATTCTCTAGGTTTGCCTTTCCTAACTTCAGATCCTTAGTACCACCATCAGGAGGTACACAAGATCAAGATGTACACACTTGGAATTATGTACCAAATAATGTAGTGAAAGACAGTTAGAGGACTGTGAAAGGGGTAGAGCACCTGGCCATGAAAATGGGATCCACTGGTTGTATCACATACCACGCCATCTAGAAACTGACAGTCTGACTGATAGAAGAACATTGGAATGACCTATTGAAGACTGAAGCTGAGGTACCATCTTGGAAGCAATGTTCTGCAAAGACTGTTTAGAGCATAGTCTGTGCTTCAGCGTCTGCTCTCTTTGTGAAAATGGCATGTCCCGGAGAGTGGCTGCTCACTCAGTCTAGGTTCAGAATAAGACATGAGGAGCAAAATTCAGTTGAGTTTGACTGGGCCCAGAAGAGCCAAAGCCAACCTCAGTCCTTGTGTTACACAAGCAAAAACTAGATGTGTATGTCATAAGCCACTGATATTTTAGAGTTATTACCATACAAAGAATGGACCAATACATTAACTAGGGCTTAAATCAAAGGTATTTTATAGATTTACCTTATTCTTTATGTTTATTTTTTTTTTCATTTTAGTACCAGAAGGAAGAAATTAATAAAAGGCTCAGTTTTGCTATATATGACAATATAGAATTTTAATTATAAAAATCACACATAATGGGCATTTCAAAGTTTTATTTAATGACTTCTTATAGTCTTACCTAGACAGACTGCATTGCTGTCCAACTTGAAAAGTGTTTCATAAAGAATATTCTAGGAAGTTTATCTATTTAAAATGTAATTTCTCTAAAAAATTTAAAATATGTGACAAGGGCCTTTGGACAATCAATAAAGCATTTCAAAAGTTATTAATTTTGCAGCCTTGGGAATTTTTCTTTTTTATTATAAACCTCTTCAAAATGCACTTTCATGAAACAGAATGCTCACTCGAAATCAATGATAGTAAATACGTTTTTATTCATTTAATATTTTAAAATACTAAAAAGCAATCTCTTGACCAATTATAATCTTAAGAAGATAAGGAGAGTAATTCAAGAGATAACTAATAAATCTGTGTTTATACAGTAAGCCAGAATATAGTAAGTAGCATAGAATTTTATAGCATTTCAACCTGTTTCTTAGTAAAATATATCTTGACAATTATCACAGTACTATTCATTATCTGCATATAAAATTAAGTGGATAGCAATGTTACTTATTCCTTCAATCACTAAATTAAAAAAACATAAAATACCATGAGTAATCTAAATAAAATATTTCTTTCCTGTAAGAATGAGGAAACTTTGAACAGAGTTGTTTTTCTAGTTGCTTTCATCAGATTAACGATGCTTCCCTGTGTTCCCCATACTCTATCAAAATCTTGTTACTCAGGTTAGAACCAAACTTAATATATCCAAATAGCATTTAAGAAGTAGGAGGAAATGATCAAGCAGCAACTTTTGCTTAATGTTCTCAAACTTGGAATTTAAAGCTCAAAATCCACCCTGGCTGCTTGAAGTTTAGCTCACACAGATTTCCCGTGGTCACTGCTCCTGAGGAATTCTTTCTGGCCCTTGTTTTCCTTTCTCTTTATCTCTCCATAGAGTCTTCTCCCTGCCATACACACAATAAGGGGAGCAACCTGGTCCTTCTTCGCCAAAGGCTTTCCTGGTATTAGAACAAAAATTCCTGTGTCCCCTGAAATCCCTGAAGCATGGACAAAGCAGGATAGCTGGTCAACCTCATCCAAGCCAGTTCCAACTCCCCCGTCCTGTTTTTTAAATGTTTATTTGTTTGTTTACATATTTATTTACTTACTTACTAAAGAGAGACAGAGCGCATAAGCCAAGAAAGGGCAGTGAGAGAGGGTGGGAGACAGAGTCCCAAGCAAGCTCTGCACTATCAGTGCAGAGCCCCGACTTGGGGTTCAATGCCACGAACTATAAGATTATGACCTGAACCTAAACAAAGAGTTGGACACTTAACCTACTGAGCCACCCAGGCACCCCTCAACTCACTTTTATTTATTTATTTATATATTTTTTAAGTTTATTTATTTATTTTTGAGAGGGACAGAGACAGAAAGAGAGAGTACAAACAGGGGACAGGCAGAGACAGAGGGTGACAGAGGATCTGAAGTGAACTCTGTGCTGACAACAGAGAGCCCCATGTGGGGTTCGAACCCAGGAACCATGAGACCATGACCTGACCTGAAGTCAGATGCTTAACCAACTGAACCACCCAGGTGGCCCTCAATTCACTTTTAATAGAAGAACCCGCAGTGGTGTAAGAAGGAAAAGGAAAGGAGGAAAGAATAAATGAGGATCTGAGAATGAGAAATAGTAGAGAAGATTAAAAACGAATTGGGAATAGCAGGAAGAAATGGAGGTGAAACTGCACCCTGCTAAAGATTAATACTAACTCCTGCACAGCTAGCTGTTCTCAGTTCCTCATTCCTATTACCTTCCCTCCTCACGCCTCTCCACCCCTCTCTCCAACCCTTTCTGGAGCCAGTAGGCCTGGATTCAAATTCTGCCTCTATGCATTGAATGCTATGCATAAATGACTTAACCTCTTGGTTCTCATAAACTTTGTATAAAAGTACTGCCTGTTGGGGCACCGGGGTGGCTCAGTCGGTTAAGTGGGCAATGCTTAATTTTGGCGCAGGTCATGATCTCATGGTTCTTGAGTTTAAGTCCTGCATTGGCCTCTGTGCTGCCAATGCAGATCCTGCTTCAGATCCTCTGTCTCCCTCTCTCTGCCCTTCTCCACCTCTTTCAAAAATAAATAAATGTTAAAAAGAAAAAGTACTGCCTGTGTCTGAGTAAGTTGCTAAATTAATTCATACATGTAGAGCTGAATAATTAACTACACTGTTTTTGTTCTCTAACTCAGAGTCCATTAGAAAAAGTAGTTGGGGGCCTTGGCATTCCATGCCTGGCTCTGATGGGCTGACCTAGGTCCCCCACTACAGTGTAGCACTGTTTCAATGAGTAATTGATTTGGGGTTCTAAGAAACTTACAGATAAACTCTTGGAAAAGAACCTGTTCATAAGCAGGAGATTGCCTGTAGGTCAGATAAAATTTATATTGCATTTGTCATTCGCATGCTTTGTTGCTGGAGCTGATTGTATCTGAGAGCAAAAATCTGGCATGAGCCATTTGCTCATACATTTTTAATTTATGGACTCAAGAGTTTGGAATAACATTCAAAGTCACAGATGCTTATCTGAACCAAACCCAAAATATTTTGAGGTTTTCATATCAGTTATAACCATCAGAGAACTATAGCTGGAAATGGAAAAAAAAAAAACCCTTTTGCCTGAAAAAAAAGAGGCAACAAGCTGATTTATTTTTAATATTCATCTTGAGAGAAACCACCTTTAAATTTACAAACTATAGCACATGTGTAGATAGATTCAAACATATTTTTGTCTCAACAAAACTTAGGTTAAAAATATGAACCCAGAATAATGAACAGTCCCCTTAGAGGCATACGCCTAATTATTTTAGGACGTCTATGATCTACAGAAGTTTAAAAACTTCTTAAAAGGATGCTAGTTTTAGATATTAAGGAGGAAACCTCAGGGTGCTTGGAATGGAACTTGGGATATTAGACATGAAGATAGTTTTTTCCCGAGGGCTCTGGAAGACAATTCTCATGGTAGCCTAGAAGAATGGGTAGTTTAGCACCCAAAGGTAGCTAAATAAGGTGGATAGATACACGTTATGACAAACTAGAATTAAAATTGGTGCAGGTCCAGTCTACAAGACGAAATAAATTTTACCAGGAAAGGTAGGCACAACCACAGATAACTCCCAAGAATGGAACTCAATAAAATAGTCTGAAGATTGATCTGGAGGTCCTGGGGTTTGCGGGTATGAAAATTTACAAGATGCATCTCCAGTAATACTCGAAGGTTAGAAATCATGAACTGAACCTTCCATATGTTAAAATACCACAGCAGTTTTTGCTTTGTCTTCAGCAAATGCATGCTTTAGATTTAAATGCAGATATGGCAGCTAATGTTGGCATGACCTTAGGATGAAAAACAAATAAATACAAAAACCTGATTAATGTTAGGAAAGACAGGGCTGTCTGTTCTTTATTTAGCAGGGGAGTTTGAGAAGAAAGAAACAAAAGCCTGAACAAGAAATAATGAAATCTGCATCTTTGGCTGCATTAAGCCAAAATGGGGGGGTGGAGTTGCTCTAATGAATTTTTTACTGTTTATTTCATTTAAAAAAAGATTCCATCAAAACAGTTTCGTGTGTAGGCAGGATTTTTGATTAAGTGATGAACATTTTAATTCCTACCGGGTTGTTTTCAACGTGGACATAGCTCTAATTTGTATTTTGTCACTAATCCCTTAATATCAAACCCCTACATACACTTCCTCCACCCTCAGTCTCTCCCATTTTACTCCCACTCTGTTTTACAATGGTGTTGAACCTGCTATTGTTTCTTCTGCTTTGAATACCCTTACATCTTCTTAGTCTGATTATTCCTAGTTATCCTTCAAGTTCCAATTTAAATAGCTTCTAAGTGCAAATATGTCTTTCCTTGGACTGCCTCATCATGATTCTTCTAGTCTTTTGTCTAGTATTTTTTATATAGAAATACTTGTATATATATATATATATAAATACTTTTGTCTAGTATTTTTTATAAAGAAACTTTTTTCAGTTGATAATGGTATGGTTGGTATTTGTTGTACAAGCTCCCTGAGTCTTTCTACCACTGTGGTGAATGATTTAGGTGTTTGTCTTCTCCACTAAATGGGAAGCCTCTCCAAAGCAATGACAGTTTCTTATGCTTCTCTTTTCCACCTTCTAGTACAGTATCTGACATATGGGAGGCCAAGTAAGGATGGATAGAACCTTGGTTTCAGCTCTAGTATCAATTCTCTTTCACTGGTGTGTCTGCTAAGAGCACTTGAGGAAGATTCTCATGTTGAGTCTGTTCTAAGAGGGAAAGAGTTCCATGATCAATTAGTGATGTCTGCCTGAGAAGTAGGAATGTAGGAGTGGCACAGGCGCTTTATCATAGGCATTCGTGACTGTTCAGAGAATGAATACAAGAACAAATCTAATAGCAATACCACTTGAAATTTATCTGGCAATATTAGATAAAATATTTTTACCACATCTCAGAGTCTCTGGTCCTAAGGACACAAAACACATTGAGCCCCTCTTAGGTCACTACTCACTCAATTTTAGTTTTGGATGTAGATATTCATTTCTCTTAGAAGGAACTCTGAGCCTAGTGTCCATTAGAACTTATGGATATGCATAAAATGAGTACTGTCTTCATGGTAGCAACCACTTAGGATGTCTGTTTTCACTGACTTGACTAACAGATTTTATACAGCCTTAAGATTACATGGCCAGTCAGAAGTAGTTTGGATGCCAACCTATTTGACCCATCAATAGAGAGACTGAATGATTTATAGTATATACTGGGACACTCTTGAGAGTCAATGGGGTGCTATTAATAATTGTGCTACAGCCAGAGAAGTAAATCAGTACACCATTCTGGGAAATCTTGGATATGTGGTCACCCTACCCTGTAGAACCATAATTTTCATGCTCCAAAAGGTTAGTAACTAGTTTGCTTGCTATAGACCCCAAATTATAATTCCAGTGGATTATTTGGAGTTTCTTGGGGCACTATTGAGAACAATTCTCAGGCTACCTATGAGCTTCACAGAAAAGGGGGCTCTTATCCACTGGTGACACCTAGTAGCTGACAAATGTGAAAGAACACCAGATAGAGTGCCACTCATTTGTAATTCCTAATATTAAACTGAGAATCCTTAGTCATTTGCACTAGTTCCTAAGAAATGATCCTTTCCTGAATACTGACTCCTTCTCCATTATTGATGCCTTGATTCCCTTTTGATGTTTGGATTCCTAACTAACTGCACTATTTGTAACCAGGATTTCTGGCAAACTTTTGGGGCCTACCTGTAATTCTTTGGACTTCACATTTATTCCATATAGCTTCCATTTCTAGCTATGCTTTTCAGGATCTAGATATTTTGTCTATTCATGAGGTTAGAATTGTAGACTTTTTTGTAGAATTTCTTCCACAGTTTTGTGGAAGTAATTCTACTAATTGTAGAGAAGTAACTCTATTAATTATAGAATTACTAGGCTTCTGCTCTTGGTGACCAGACCTCTCCATACAGTTTATGGCTATTGTTTCTTGTTTTTTCTATCCTTTGGACTTGATCTCCTAGCTTTTGAGCTGTGACCAATTTCTTCCTGGTACCTATAACTAACTAAATCCTAAGTACTTACATAATGGTTAATCTCAAAATCTAACTTCCAAGCCAGTGCTTTTTCCAGAGACTGTGGCTCTATTTCCAAAACGAATAATAAAAATAAGTGATACAGTTAATTTTGTAAAGAGGAGGATTTGAAAATAAATTACTCAGGAGAGTACCTCAATTATCAATTTTTTTTTTTTTGGCACCAGAAACAGAGCCTGAATGATCACTGCAAATCAACTTAGTGTTTATAAACCTTTAAATGTTTATTAAATGGAGATTATAATAATGATAAATCCCAGAGAGCATTGTGAAGGATTACATAAAAATGAGAACTTGCTTTGTTAATGTTAAATGATAAATACCTAACTCCATTAGGATTGTACTCAGGATCAAATGACGTGATGAATAACAGTTATTGGAAAATGTAAAGTATGGTTTTTATTTGACTTAAATCTCAGATATGTAAGAAATGGCTTTTGTATTTTTGTTTTATTATTTATTTATTTATTTATTTATTTATTTATTTATTTATTTATTTATTTATTTTTGAGAGACAGAGAGAGAGAGACAGTCTATGCTCATGCATACAAGAGGGGCAGAGGAAGAGGGAGAAAGAATCCTAAGCAGGCTTTTCACCCAGCACAGAGCCAGACACAGGGCTGGATCTCACCACATGAGATCACAACCTGAGCTGAGACCAAGAGTTGTATGCTCAGCCGACTGAGCCACCCAGGTGCCCCTGTATTATTTTTCATAAATTAACCTACTTTTGACTCCAATGACCAATTTCACCATATTGTAAAGAAATCCTCCCGCCTTTCTGAAAAAGCACCAGAGAGTGGGATGCTTAAATTTTCCTCAAAACAGGGAAGAGACTCTCATCCCCCAGCTCACATGGCCACTTCTGACTTTGTCACTAACCAAGAGATCTCCAGGAGTTCTGGAACCTCTCAGATGCCTGCATAACATTCTCAGGTGGGAATTTTTGGAGGCCTGGGAGCCTCACTGTGGTCACCTCTCGCTCTACCACTAGACTTCGGGGGGCTTTCAATCCCTGATGCTGGACTCTGGGGTCATCCTGCCTCCCCAGCATTCATCCAGGGACCAGGGCTCCAGATCCATGCTCTGAGACCCCCAGGCAGTGTGACCCTCTTCTGAATTCTCCGTGTCAGCGTGGAAGGCAAGGCCAGTCTTCTGCTTCTTGCTTTACTACATCGCTCCCCTAAGGGGTGAACCTGAGGCAGAGTATGTTTCCCCCTGGAATGGAAAGCATGGGTGCAAAACGACAGGGACACCAGGGGGAAATAGGAAAAAAAATAATATTTTTGAGACCTACATTTCACACAAATGTTAATATAAGGCTTTATATCACTGATGACCAGATGTGGAAAGAAGGCAGTTCTGATGTCCAGTGAGGGCTACTAGACAGGTAAGGAAAATAACTAAGTACCTGTGTGCTTGGGCGTGAGCTTCAGAGGGGTGCTGCCAGATGGGAGAGTTTTGTTTTCTTTTCTCCCATCTCTTCTTCACTGTGGATGACACAGCGGCAGCCTTCAGGACTGGGGTTTGAGCAACTCAGCAGCTGCCAGGCGATGGGAGATAAGGCACCTGGCTCTCTTCTACACAAATCACTGTCCACCCCCTCATGGGCTGCTGTAGCTACATAGTTGGTGATGAATTCCTTTAACTGGCTCTGGGCCGATATGATAAAGCCAAGACTATGTAACCCACAACAGTACTGCCAGAGAACGGAACCTACATTTTTCCCCCAGACATTTCATGTTGAAAACTACATATACACAGTCCTCTGGGGATTTAGTTGTTTAGGGATATAAACCTGCTAACTTTGTGGCCCTGTCTTTGAGTCTCTGGTCTTCAGATTTATTATCCACAGCTTCTAGTTTTAGCTGTGCTTTTCAGGATATAGGTTCTTTGTCTAGCCATAGTGTCTTAATAAGATTTTTTTTCTTTTTCTTTTTCCAAAAGAGACTATAATAAACTGAACACACATACACACATATACAAAAGAAAGGGAGAAAGGAAGGGAAGGGGAAGGGAAGGGGAGAGGAGGGGAAGAGAGGAGAGGAGAGAAGAGAGGAGAGGAGAGAAGAGAAGAGGAGAGGAGAGGAAAGGAAAAATGGTGTACAGTCATTCCAGATTTTGTATTGTTAGGTGAATAGGATACTCCTCTCAGCAACCCCCCCCCCCTTGTTTTATGGCAAAAGATCTATTACAAACTCCTAAAGGCAGTTGGGACCAATAATTAGCATATGCAGTGTTTTACCCCAGACAGACTATGTGTTTCTTTAAAGAGGTAACTCTTAAGAAATGTTGTTCCTTGATTTCACCTGATCACACAATAAAAATATGATTCCATTTTTCTGAGGTGTTTGATTTTCTCAGGTCTTTTATGTCACACCAAGAAAAATGTTTAAGATTTCCTTCACTAATTGTTTATCATAAAAGCTATATTGAAGACAAAAAAGAGCATGAGCCTGTAGTTTTCTGGGAAGAGAAGATGTAGATAATTACCTGTTATCTGTGTTTCTTTGCCATGTTGGCTGGATTTGGTAACCTGTACAGGTTCCTTATGTAAGAGGTTAAAATGTATACCCTCGTGCATTTCCTAAAAACTTGGAGCCTATCAAGCATCTCGCCATCTTTGAATTAGCAGTTCAAGAAAGCCAGTTCAAAACCATGAAATGGCTTAGAAGCGCTTACCTGTTATGTAACATTTCCAGTGGTTACTGTAGCAACATTTTGTCCTATAGGGCATTTCAGTTGTATGTGAAGTAATCTGTATTGTTGAGGGATGCTTTGTTTCATAGTGATGACCATAAACCCTGCTTAAGGGTTTCAAACACTGCCTCCTCACTCCCTTTTGTCCTACCTGAAAGGCACCTACCAAGCCCGGTTTCTCTTTTCTTTTAAGATTAAAGGGGGAAAGAGGCTCTGAAGAGGCTCGTTAGCTGTGTAACAGCGACCCCTACAGGCACAAGGTCTTGAAGGTGGCCCAAACCTCCCAAAATTCAGTGCCTTTGCCTGCAAACTAGTCCTCCTTTATTTTGCTTATCTTGAGAGCGATCAGAGCATTAATTAGGAATTGCCTTTATTTTGAGAACGCGGGCTGGTTTCGGAGCCCAAAAACAAGAGTCCAAAGTTTTGGGAGTTTATGATCTACTCTCCAAGGCACATAAGTCTTTGTTTTCTCTTTGCGTGCCTTAAACGCATCGTGGAGGTGTTGCTTTTTATTTATCTGCAAATCAGCACAATAAACTTGTGCATAGTCAGAATACGTCTTTGATTGCTTTTTCCTTGGGGAGGGAAAACTCTTGCAAACAAAAAAGTTAAAATCTCAGGAAGAAAGAAAAACAAAAATCCTGGCGCTACTGCTTTTCTGGGTTTGTAAATGTGTGTAGCTCTGGAACCCGCGAGATTCATACCCTGAAAGCCGAAACGCTCCATTTGTTTTGTAGATTTCACTACCCCCTTTGTTCTGCTTCAAACCTTTCACAGGCCTGAAATGCATTATTACCTTGTTAAATCTCAACCAAAATCATTTCTACAGCCCGAAGCTGTTTTGACGTGGGTTGAGCATCTCACACACAAAAGAATTGCTTTTGTTCCCAGAAACTCTCATTGGCTGAGTGGCCTTTGCTCTGGGCCAATCAGAAACCGGTTGTCAGGCTTGGCTGGCTATTTTTAGCTTCACTCGAAAAAATCTTTGGTCTTGGAGGGGGTAAGTCGGAGAAAGCAAGTAGCGTATAGTAAAAGCAAACAGCCAAATGCATTTTGGATGTCACGGCGTGTTTGGCATTTTTCCTTTAATTACTCATACACTGTTACATTAGCATGTGTTTTTTCTAAACAACAAACAGAAATAGAACCGCATCTCCCAGTTCTGAATTATCCATTTAGCAAAGAGGCAGAAAGTCTAAGAAATAGTCAATATTACCTTTTTATCCAGAAGCAATATACTCTAGCATTTAGTGGTTTGTGTTTTTTTTTGTTTTTTTTTTTTTTCACAAACTCGCAGAAATTCCTGTTACCATATAGAGATTCCTAAGGGATTTTTTTTCCTCTAAAGAATTTTTAAATAAATTTTTATCTTGAGTTAATAGAAATTTTCAATGACTGGCTCATTGTGAATTATAGAGTCATAAAATCATCCTTCCCCCTTGCCCTTTAAAGATGTATGTAATTGTACAAACGAGTATGCACATGGTGTATAGCAATTAAAATCATAAATATTCAATGTGTTTTATGTGTGGAGATAAAGGATTCTTTTAAGCATGCTCTTTCATTTAGGCCCTTACTCAGTAGGCACCAGAAGCATTTTTCCCAAATGCTCTTGAGGTGACAGAGCATTACAACACACAATTCATTAATTATCTAATATTATCAGAAAACAGAAGTGGCCAAATGTGGAAAGTTGGGCCTGAAACCTTGATTTTCTGTAAGTTATCTATTTAACTGGGTAAAAAGGGAGGGCCAAGCTGAACAAAAATTTTATAACAAATACATTTTTTAGTGCTTATTCATTTCTTGAGAGACAGAAACAGAGCATGAGCAGGGGAGGGGCAGAGAGACGGGATGACACAGAATCCAAAGTGGGCGCCAGGCTCTGAGCTGTCAGCACAGAGCCCGACACGGGGCTCAAACCCATGAACTGCGAGATCATGACCTGAGACGAAGTCACATGCTTAACCAACTGAGACACCCAGGCACCCCTATAGCAAATCAATTTTATTAGCAGGAAGGAAGATCTCTTCCTGAAAAGAAAAGAAAAAAAAAAAAAAAGCCAAATGTTTGTATTATTCTTAAAACATGTTTCAGGTGGTAAATCTTTTCCCCAATATTTATTACTTCAGCTTGAGACTGCGACTTCATTTGCTGTTGTGATTTGTTTGGTTGTCTTATAAAAAATTCCTATTTATTCCTAGTCGCAAGCCATCCAGTTGCCCTTTAGACGTTAACAGTAGGGGATCTGGATCACAGGCAGTATGAGAAAGCCGAGAGGCTCAGGAAGGAGAACAGAGTCAAGCACTAAGCCTGGGATTACACACGTGGTTTGCTATGAACCTCTGTGACCAAGGATGGCCCAGGGTACAGTGGGCACAGGCGAAGGAATTCACCAGAAATTCTACCAGAGTGAAGGGGGCACACTGAAGTTTGGGGGAGGAGACCTTCCTCGTTTCCAGAAACACAGAATACAGTGTTCAGGGAAAATGTCCCCTGGCTTTCTGCAGATGAATTTGAATGGCTGAAATAAGGCACTTTGGGTAGAGTTATCTTTTTCATTCCAACATCAATTCCGTGCACACTGGGGCAGGTTTAAGAAAACAGCTATACAATAGCTCCCAGGAGTTTAGCTAGGTTTTTGTAGACAACCAGCTGCTAACAATTTTGTTTAATATGCAGTCTTGGTAAATTAAAGGAATCTGACAGATCAAGACCCAGCACGATTCGTATTTGTTTGCTATGCCGGGCATGTTGAACCCCAGCAGAAATTAATCCGTTGTCATCTATCTCTTCAAGACCAGCATTTTGTTTTCGTGCCTCCATGGGCCAGGGGTTTTTGCTCCGGACTTGGTCATCTGAGCAATTCCTTAGTTTAATACTTTCCTGCCTAAAAAATAAATGTGTCATAATAATACAAATTTTACAACATGTTAATTTCCAGTTCTCTCTCTGTTTGTACTTAAACTCCTTAAAGGCAAAGTGAAATGAAATGAATTGAAATGAAATGAAATAAAATAATAAAATATAAAAAAGTTTTCTCGTTTTGTATCTTAACCTGCCCACACAGCATTTGGTTAGCTTAAGCCTGCCTGGCGTACATGTTGTTTTCTGTGGAGGTGGAGACCCTTGTCCCTTGGAAACAAGGAGACAAATGGAGGAGAAACACGCAGTTCTGCCCTTAGCCGCAGCTCCGTGGGAGTGACGTTCAGAACACGGAGAGGTGCTGGCTGGGCGCGCTGAGGTATCCAGTGACGGGGGACATGGAACTAACCAGCTAACTTCATCTTTCTTCCTTACTCTTTCTCTCTCTCTCTCTCTCTTTCTCTCTCTCTCTCTGTTCTTTCTTTCTCTTCCTCTTTTATTTACTATTTTTTAGAACTTTTTTTGATGTTTATTTATTTTTGAGAGAGAGACAGAGTGTGAGCAGGGGAGGGTCACAGAGACAGGGAGACACAGAATCTGAAACAGGCTCCAGGCTCCAAGCTAGCTGTCAGCACAGAGCCCGACGGGGGGCTCGAACCCATGACTGTGAGATCATGACCTGAGCCAAAGTCTGATGCTTAAGGGACTGAGTCCCTAGGTGCCTCTCTCTCTCTCCCTCTCTCTCTCTCCTTTTCTTTCTTTCTTTCTTTCTTTCTTTCTTTCTTTCCTTCCTTCCTTCCTTCCTTCCTTCCTTCCTTCCTTCCTTCCTTCTTTTTTCCCTTCTTTTTTTATCAAAGTTTTATTTCAACTCCAGTTAGTTAACATAAAATGTAATATTAGGTTCAGGAGTAGAGTGTAGTGATCCATCATTTACATACACCACCCAGTGAGCATTGCTTATATTTCACCTTCCTGTTCCTGTTGCCTGCGATAGTACTGTAAAGAGTGCATGCTTTCTAATTAGTAAATAATTAGTCCAAGGTTAGTTGTGAAATAGTTGAAATAACTGGATTTTGCCAGTGCATACGGTCAGTAAGCCAACCGAAATCCTAACAGGCCACACTATAGGTCTCCTTGATGAAGTAGCCGTTTTCTGGGAGTAACAGAGCCTCCCGCGTTCCTGGTGAGACTGCGAAGTAAGCCAGGTGTGTCATGGGTGCTTCTGGCGTCTTCGGCCTTCTTCTCACCTGGCGGAGGTGGTGCTTCCAAGCTTTACATCTCCCTTCTGTTTAGCCTCACCTCAGACTAAGCCTACCCTGCCTCCCCCCACACAGTCCCTCTTCATCTTCCAGACTTGGGGGTAGGGGTGAATATTTTTTCTCTCTCTGCGTTTAAATGGAACACATGACAGCTTTTGCTGACTTGATTCATTATTGTGTGTGTGTGTGTGTGTGTGTGTGTGTGTGTGTGTGTGTTACTGTGCCATTGAGTGCAAGTGTGTGGAAGTTGCCTTCAAACAGTACAGAACGCATTCGCTGTAGTCCTGCATTGTCATCAGTTTGGTCTGACTAACTTATGGTCCCACAGAACACCTCCTATGAGGGTCGCATGAGCTTTGTTGAGCTCATTGGGCAGAAAGTCAGTCTGTATAAATATTCTCTAAGCTTCACATTGTCATCTTAATAGGCTTACTGTTTGCAGGTCATGGGCCCTTTGACTTTTAAAAAATCTTGTGAATGACTAATAATGGGGCAGACAGTATGTGAAATAGTCATATGAAAACCTTAAAACATGAGAAAGAAATTAGAATCGTAGGCAAAATTTAGAGAATTAGTAGTGAGTAAAACAGAGTCCTTTTCTACAAAATGTTGATGATCTTGTAGGAAATCAAAAGGATATCCAAAGTTGGGACAAGGAAAAATTTGGGGGAAATGATTTCAGTTGAAGTGTCACTTTGTGCCAAGGCAGCTGATATTTCCAAATCTTAGCATACAAGATCTAGTGAAGTCTACAAATGGATGCAGCAAGAACGATTTTAAAATAAACCATCTAGGGGCGCCTGGGTGGCTTAGTCGGTTAAGCGTCCAACTTTCACTTAGATCATGATCTCGCGGTTCGTGGGTTCGAGCCCTGCGTCGGGCTCTGTGCTGACTGCCAGCTCAGAGCCTGGAGCCTGTTTCAGTCTGTGACTCCCTCTCTCTCTGACCCTCCCCTGCTCATGCTGTCTCTCTCTCTGTCTCCTAGAAATAAAAATAAAAAACATTAAAATAAACCATCTAAATTAAACTTTTAGGCACGATTGAGCATCTGACTTCAGGCTCAGGTCATGATCTCATGGTCCATGAGTTTGAGCCCCACGTCGGGCTCTGTGCTGACAGCTCAGAGGCTGGAGCCTGCTTTGGATTCTGTGTCTCCCTTTCTATCTGCCCCTTCCTTGCTCACAGTCTCTCTCTCTCTCTCTCAAAATAAGTAAACATTAAAAAAATAAATTAAACTTTTAGCAAGGATGAGTTAAATGCTGTGGGGGGAAATGAAGATTTCACTGTGACAAGCAATGCAGATGCAGGTAGATGCCATTAAAATTCTAAAACTATAAAATAAAGAAAAAGAAAAACATGGTTAATCAGAGAGACAAGCAAAATGTAACTATTGAAAACAAAAATAGAATATGTATTTGGAATTTGTACTGATTCAATTCTGGCTTTTATCAAAAGATATATTGTATACTGTTAATATTTACTTAAAAAATATTTCCCAAATGAGAAAAAGAATTATATTTACATTATATCATAAGTATACATTCAATTGTGTTTTGAAAAGTAAACACTAGAGAGTGTAATAATAGACCTCAGAATAATAGAATGAAATCCCAATATGCACTGGGTTTTTAATAAAACAGAGCTTATCTTTATGGCTTTTATACTAAGAAAAAATACCTGAAGAACATATGTAAAGAAGCTGAGAAAAACTTCAGTGAGAACAAAAAAAAAAAAAACCAAACAAATAAAAGCAAATAAATTTGAAGTGATATATAAGGAGAGCAAATTATTTTAACAAGTCAAAGGAGTCTGTGAATGCCAGGTAAGCATTCTTTTTCATTGGTTTCCCAAATCATTAATCATATGAAGATGCATCATGTGGTTAGATGTAAACAATTCAGAAGGGGGTGTGGCTGGGCGTTGGTCACATAAAACCATGAATTTTTTTAGGTTTATTTTTTTATTTTCAGAGAGAGAGAGTGAGAGAGAGGGGAAGGGGCAGAGAGAGAGGGAGAGTGAGAATCCCCAAAACAAAAAAACACAAAAGCACAAAGTGGCACCATACCGGTCTCCAAAGAGGTTTTATTTACAGCTGAGCTTCCAGTGGTAGCTCTTTCCTTTATCACGCATGTTGAAAGCCTCTGTAAGTTTCTAGATAAAGATGATTTGTTGGTTACTACCGATGGAACTACACAAGAATGCTTTTAAATGCCCATTTCAAACACAAGAATATTCAAAAAATGCTATGAGAATCACTTACCCGTTTTTTTCTTTTTTCTTTTCTTTTTTTTTTTTTGCCTGGAACACCTCTTCTGTCCTTCCACAGAGGCGTTAATAGAACAACTGTAGTTTGTCCTGACACATAAGGACTTAGGTTTGTTCTGGAAAGGCCTTTTGTCAGTAAGTGTGTTTTCCATTTGGGTGTGAGTACTAATGTCCACGGCCAAGTCTTGTTTGTTCCTTCATTTATTTACTGAAATGTCAATGCTGTGTTTCCTCTGATGAAAATAATAAAATACGTGATTAAATATTTTATAGGACCAGTGCCTGTAGGGTCAGAGTGCATTCTTCGAATGAGCACATGTGTTGTTCGGCAAATTACCTCTGAAAAGGTGAGTATGCACAGGCTTCTCGAAAGCCTCACAGCTGCCGTGCCCAGATGTTGGCTGACATATACCACTGGGGTCAGTGTGGGAAAAGGAATTATGACGCTTTGTGGACTTCTCTATATTAAACTTTACATCAGTAGCAAAACACAATCCAAAGTGATGATGGATGAGGTGGCTTGAAAGCTGTTGAGTATCACTTCGCACCATTGAAAAGCATTATTCTTCACTTAATGACAATGCCATTAACCTTTGGGACTGAGTCTCGTTCATTAAAATCGTCTCAGACTTTCTGAAAACTTTGTTTTAAATGTAGTCAGTGGGTCATAAAGTAAGGAGACACCTTGAGAAACTGGACCTTGAAGCATCCTCGGACAGAAAATGTACAAGGTGTGGGCATTCTGCATGCTAAAGGCTTGAGAAATCAAGATGCTCATGTAGATCCCCAACCTTTCATCCTGTATTAGAATTTGTAGAACACACTTAGAACTAAAGAATTTGGGAGAGACATCAAATATGCCAAATCAATCCATTTTAGAGAAACCCTCCTAGTATTGGGTCTGTCTTCATGAAATACTGCTTCCCAGAAGTATCAGGATTCTTATGACATGTTCAAAATTGGACTGTAGTTCATGAGTTCTGTTGTCAACATACAGTGTACTCATAGCCAAGGCTAATGCAGTGCATCCAACTTGGAGAGCAAGAGAGGAAGGCTGCTCAAACAGTTATCACCAACACTTAGGAGAAATTTCTCATTGGTTATTTGTAGGAGACACACAAGGCCAGGCTCACCAGAGTACTGGTAAAGCTCCTGATAAGGTTAAATTAGCTGAATGAAGCAGTAAGAAAGAAAGATCCTGAGTTACAAAGACCATCCAAGGAAGCCATCACATGGCTTTCTCCAGCTAGGAAGGATATGGTATTCCCCAACAAGGGAGGGAGATATGAAGATGCTTTTATTTAATGTTTTTAGTTTATTTATTTATTGAGAGAGAGAGAGAAAAGAGGGTCAGAGAGAGAGGGAGAGAGAGAGAATCCCAAGAAGCTTTCACACTGTTAGTGGAAGGTCCAAAGTGAGGCTCGAACCCATGAACTGTGAGATCATGAGCTGAAACCAAGAGTCAGATGCTTAACCCACTGAGCCATCCAGGTGCCCCTGAAGATGCCTTTAAACAGATCTCTGCCATGCATGTGTTGCTTCATATTAGTTTAGGTACTCAGACCAAAAAGGGAGATCTGGAGAACTCTCAAAAGTGGATATTGATTCCAAACTATTTCTGTCTTCCCTTAGGTCATGTAGGTATATTCTTTATATTCATTTGTTCATTGACCATGTAAAGATGAAGAGGCATAACTGCTATCATTGAGAATGATTTATTGCTGGAATATAGATTGATGTGTAGACATTTAGAAATAAGCTATCCAGTGCTAGAAGGAACGTCTGTCTGCTGTGCTATAGGAGCCCCGAAGAGGAGTACTGATGTCAGAGAAGACAATGTGAAGCCTTTGAAGCAAACCCGGGGAATAAGTAGGTATTTAATAAGGGGATGGCTTAGATGAGTGCTGATGGAGACGACAATCCAGTCAGAGGGAGCTGCAGGTGCAAAGGTACAGAGAAAAAATTATCAGAGAAAATAAGCAGATACGGCTGGTGGCAGAGGAGGCAAGCAGGGGGAGAAGGCAGAAAATGACAACAGATGTGTAAGGTGGAGCCAGACCACAAAAACTTCATTTTTTATTGATGCTTCATTTTTTATTCATTTTTTTGTGATGCTATTGATAGAGTGATTTTTTAATAATCTTTTTTTAAGTTTATTATTTATTTTTGAGAGAGAAAGGAAGAGAAAGAAGACAAGTGGGGAAGGGCCAGAGAGAGAATCTCAGGCAAGCTCCATACTGTCAGTGCAGAGCCCGATGCAAGACTTGAACTCACAAACCATTGAGATCATGATCTGAGCTGAAGTTAGGTGTTTAACTGACTGAGCCATCTAAGGCCCTGTGATTATATATAATCTAAACCAAAACACTTTTAAAAGAAGAAGAAGGGTGTTATTAATAATTACTCTGCTGAAAGAGTAAACCAGGAATGCCCTTGTAGAGCTGAAACCGATTAGTACCCTAGCTATGGGCGAAAGGGAGCCCTGGAGAATGTCAAAGAGGAAAGTGCTGATATACAATGTCTGTTAGACTGATAATAGTGTGATACCAGCATAAAGGCTTGATTAGATTTCTAGACACCAAGAACTAGCATGTAGAAAGAATGTTTTGCCAGTGACATGAATCTGAGAGCTCACCTTTTCCTGGATGGCTAAAGATCACATTGGGTCAGCAAACCCAGGAGACTTTTTTCACCCCCTTAGATGTTCAGGAAGTGATGTTGTCTTACTCTCTTGAGTCCATAGAAACATAAAGTGCTGGTGAGCTGGCTAGCCAGCAAAATGGGGCTCCTTACCTGTCTTGCTATTTATAAAAGTCAAAGACAAATATTGGAAACAGAGGGCAGTAGAGCTGACGAAACACTACTACTCTTTCCTTCTTAGTGGCCCCGGAGCACTAATATTTATGTAGCTGCAGCTGAGTACGTGTTGTTCGGCCCATTGGGTCCCTGCCCGGTGCTCCCTGCCATAATGGGTGGATGGGACCATGAAATGGAGGTTGGGAGGGAGCTTTGCAGGCTGCTGCTGGGCACATTAAAACTTTATAAAATTACTCTTGTAAAGCAACGGAGCCAGAAGGGAGTCCGGCTGTTTCTGCTTCCTCATACAATGTCTTCAGAGTCAGACCACCACAGTCTAAGCAAGTGCCTCTAGATTTTATTCCTTCCATCTTCTAGACCCTGATTTGTGATTTGAAGTTTTACCAGTGGAGGAGTCCTGAGTTTCAGAGCCTCCTTTGTTTTGCATTTGCTTTCTGGCTTCCTTCTGTGTTCCTTAATGACCAGTTCTCCTAATGCCTCATTTTTACATTTTATTTTACATTTTCCTCTTCCAGCTATCCATTTTACAACATTTCCCTGAGGCAAAATAACCTAGTCAAATTTTTAATAAAACTAGTATAAAACAGTATAAATAACATTATGGCTTCAGGCACTTAGCCTTTTCTAAAAGAGTGCTGATTCTCTTATTTGTATATTTTTAAAATATGTTTGGTACACAATCTTCTTGAGCATGCTCTTATTCTAAAAAGTATTCCTTTGAAGAATCCCCATGTTTGTTTATCTATATATTAAACAAGTATTTGTTGAGTATCCATCATGCTTCTGGCTCTGTCGAAAATCCTGGGCTCACAGCAATTGGAAAGACAAAATCCTTACCCTTAAAGAGAGGGTAATTGATTGGGGGTAAAATGGAGGGAGGTTCATGGAAGGAAACAGGCTATTTATCTGTAGCAGTCATTCTGAAAGGGTGGTCTCAGTACCAGCAGCATTTGTATCACCAGGGACCTTGTTAAAAATGCAAATTATTGAACTCATCCCAAATCTATTCAACCAGAAAGTCTGAGCAGGAGCCCAGCAGTGTTTGTTTTAACAAGCCCTATGTTTGACTCTGATGCACACTGAAGGTTGAGAACCTCTGAGCTACAATATAATAAGATATACGTGTTGGATGGTGGAAGAGGATGTGTGGGCTAACAGTCTTGTGGCTTAAGAAAAAGCTTCTTAAAGAGGTTATTTCTAAGTGGAGAGTTGAAAGATTGGTAGGAGTTGGCCAGGCGAAGGGAAGGCGGGAGTGGACAGAAGTTCAGTCCAAGGATGGGACGTACTGAGTCAGGCTAGTGGTGAAAAACAGCAGAGCTTAGTCAGAATTCAGGTCGGGTACAAGGAGGCTGGCAGTGCAAATGGTGGAAGCGAGACAATTGTTTACATCTCTTATCAAAGGACAGGCAAAGTCCACCATCGCATCTGCTGACAACAGTATACTGAAAACCACAGCTGCTGTCAGAAGTGACAGGTAGGTTTGTCATATCAGGAAGTTCTAGTAAGTCAGGCTAAAGCCAGAGGGGGGAAATACAATTGGGAGCATGAAGTGAAGGAGCCTCTGAGGTCCAGCCATGCAGACTGCAGGGAGCAGGAAAGCTCACTCAGAAAACATGTGTAAGCTGTACCCCAATGTTCATAGCAGCACTCTCCACAATAGCTAAAACATGGAAAGAGCCTAAGTGTCCATCAACAGATGAATGGATCAAGAAGATGTGGTTTATCTATACCATGGAATACTACATGGCAATGAGAAACAATGAAATCTGGCCATGTGTAGCAACATGGATGGACCTTGAGGGTGTTATGCTGAGCGAAATAAGTCAGGCAGAGAAGGACAAATATCATATGTTTGCACGTATAGGAGGATTAGGAGGAACTTGATGGAGGAACAAGGGGGAGAAGAAGGGGGGAAGTGGTGGGGGAAAGGGAGAGAGGCAAACCATGAGAGACTCTTGAATGCTGACAGAAACTGAGGACTGATGGATGTGGGTGGGAGGGGGGATGGGCATGGAGGAGGGCACTTGTGGGGATGAGCACTGAGTGTTATGTGGAAACTAATTTGACAATAAACTACTGGTAAAAAAAAGAAAAGAAAAGAAAACATGTGTAAGCTGAAATCAGGACTCCTCAAGAGAATGGAGTCTCCTTGCCTGCTGGAGTTACCTTAACAAAATGCCACAAACTGAGTGGCTTGAACAACAGAAATTAATATTCTCATGGTTCTAGAGGCTAGAAGTCCAAGACTAAGGTGTCAGTAGGGTGTTTTGTTTTGTTTTGTTTTGTTGTTTCTGTTTTTGTATTTTTAGAGGTTTCCCTCCTTGATTTGCAGATGGTCTCTTTGCTGTGTCTTGTCTTTACGCAGTCTTTCCTCTCTGTCTGCATATCCTGGTGTCCCTTTGTGAATCCTAATTTCCTCTTCTTATAGGGACGCCCGTTGATATTAGACTAAGACTCACACAAAGAGCCTAATTTTAACTTGATTACTTCAAGTTAAAGTCCAATCCCTAAATACAGCTGCATTCTAAGGTACAAGAAGTTAGGCATTTGTAATGTGAAGTTTTAGAGGACATAGTTCAGCCTATAACAGATGGCAATAACAAGCAAGACTCCAAGTTCAGAAGAAATGGAATTAAAAGGTGAACCCAGAAGGATAGTAAAGTGTCAAGAGGATTCAGGAGCTTTGCACCCAGAGCTACGGGTCCATGTAAGAAAATAACCTGGTTTGTCACAACAGGATACCAAGCCCATATCTTGGGTTTCTCAAATCTCCCTAGGCTGAAAAGGGGTTGGTTTCATACTTTGGGCATCATGAACTCACAGGTGTGAGAAAATAACAGGTGATACTATGACAAAATAAGTGCACAGAGGGATACAAACTGGTTGCCATAGGGAGAAGCTATATAGTAACTATATAGTAAAATGTCACCAGATTTGGGAATCAGAGAAGCTGAATTTGAGTATGAGATTTGTTGCTTTTCTCTTGGTGAAGAAAATCAAGTCATTATTCAGTCTTAATTTTCTCTTTATAATAAACAGAGTCCTACTCATACCTACTTCACAAGAACGAGTTTTACATATATAAGATGCTATCATTAACATCACACATAGCATTTTTATTGAGAGTTTTCTATAAAACAGATATTACTGTAATGCCTTTAAATTTAAGATCTTATTTAATTGTAATCTGTATATACAGTCATTCAAAGGTATCTGAAATAAATGGTCAAAAGAATCCATATAAATATGTTTATCAAAAACCACCTTTCTAAGAAATGGTTTTTCAATATTAGTTAGTAGAGGGTTTTCCAAGTTCAATATAAGTGATTAGATTTATCCACAGGAACCTATAAGTGAAATGTACTATATGGAAAGAAAACTAAACTCCATGCATATAGAATTGTCATATTTCAAATAATTCAGTGACATGGAGATTAGATGTCATGGAGATCAGAAAAAATGATGGTAGGCCAGAGATGAAGAAGGGGTTGTAACCACCTCATGGAATTATTCGATTTTCTCCGACTTATCCACCTTTATGATGAGGATGAGTATGTCAAGATGTCAGAGCTAGAAGCCCAGCCAGATAGGCTGTTCTGCAAAATTCATCTAGTTTTATCTGCCTCCTAAGCAATATTCCTGTGGTTTGTGATTTCTCAGGTGGGCATATTAACAGGAAGACAAAGAGCGGGTAAGCCATGGATGTGGTCATGTGTCAGTGAAAACCAAAAAGCAGTGTGTTCTATCAGACTCCTCGATTTGTTTTACAAAAACTTCAAGGACACATTGACATCAATTATTCAAACTATGAGAGATTCAATAATAATTTCAGTTTGGGACTAAAACATGAGGTCAAAAGGAAACTTATAAAAGCTGGTTCTTAGCACACAGAGGGGCTTGCTCCTGCATGTGGCAATGGCCAGGGACAACTGGACAGAACAGAAGACATCTGAGCTGGGTTATGGAGCCAAACAGGATGCATCCGTGTGAACACGTAAGAAACGAGATTTTAAAAAGAAGATTCTGATGTTCAAGTCACGGAGGTTTGAAACCGCTGAGGAAGAGCTAAGTCTGTGCAGATGAATCACCTTCTGTCACTCCAAATCCTTCTGCATTTTACTCTGTAACTTTATGTATACCTTGCATCTCCCTTGCCTCCCCTCTCCTGTGGGAAGAGCTCATGAGAGGCAGTACATGTCAACAGCATGTTGGAAGAAGGGAGTAAACTGAGGTCAGGAATTCAGTATCCCTGCCGGGTTACCGCAGATTGGCCGCGTCCCTCTACTAAAGGCCACAGCTCTAACTGAACAATCCTAAATCTCTAGATGCTCGTAACGGTTCTCTCCCCCTCTTTCTTCAGAGCCTCGATTTTGTGTTTCCTTTCTGCTATCTGCATTTGAGTAGATATTCCCTTTGTCCCAACTTCCCTCAATTACCCGACTTGGTACATTGACATAACCACACAACTGAGGAAAAAGCAAAAGTGCATTCTGCCTGGAGACATTTGTGCAATTACAAAGCCAGGTTAAATTTACTTGATTTTTTCCCCTCTCTTCTTTCATTTCTCCGTACCCACTGAAATGGGTGGCTATTTAATGTTACCAAGAATGTACAGAACGATTCAGAAGTTGCCATTTGAAGGATTGGGAACCACGAGTAGTGGAAATTATTTCATGTCAAATTTTTCCATTACTATAGATTTCATATTGGTAGGTCTGTAAAATCAGAGATTATCTAATATTAGACATTAGATAGTCCAGTGTGCCTACAATGAACTCATGAACAAAATCATCCAGAAAGCTCTCTAAAAACATATGAATATATTTATTTACAAGCTCACCAATATCTCCTGCATCAATCTCTTGGGGCAGCATCTGGATTTTTAATTAATTAATTAATATTACTCTGAGGTATTCTGGACTATGAATCTTTTTTAAGGGGTGAGAAAACTAAGGACTACAAAGGTTCTGTAACTTGTGCAAGCTCAGATAACAAGAGAGGCATAATCAGAATGAAAGCTACTGCTCTTGACTCAATTATTGAGATCCAGGGAAATCAGAAGTGAGGGAAATCAACAGAAACTCTGTAGCAAGAGTAATGCTCTAATTTGGAAAAATGTAACACTGAGCCTAGTTAAGGATTACAAGACTGTGTTTCCCAATTTCCAAAGGTTTATATTCACCAAACATCCTTCTGTACCTCACCCAGCTTTCTAGACTTCTATCATTTTGGTATTGACCTTTCAGTAGAGGTGTTTCTTACAGTGAATATGGTAACTGGCAATCCCCTGACTCTATTTACGTACTAGGATTGCAATTCCACAGGAAGGACTCAGTGTTCTGATAAGTGATGGAAACAGTCATTTCATAAATCAGAAGATAACCTCGAGCCATTGCTTTGAAGTCTCACTGATATTTTCCAACTCATTTCCTAAGGAGAGAAAACCTGCCAAAACCCTCCAAGAAGATAAACACTATTTGGCTGGTAGAATTCCAGAGTCTGAAGACAATGAACTGATCAAGTATTTTCTACCAGAAAATAATACAGAATTGTTTAATTTATAAAAGAATCTCTTCGACTACGATTCTTTCCAATGATAAAGACTTAATATATTCTGTCCTCACTGGTAAAGTAGGAACAAAATCAAGAAAGGGAAGTAACCTGCCTATTTCAGTGTAGATGAACTTCTTTGACCTCTGGAATCTCACAGCCAATATTTGCTGGCATCCTCAACTATCTAACATCAGAGAAGGGAGATTTTCCCAGAGCAAAATATGATTTCAGGTTAACCCATTTATCTTGTCTTCGGCTATTTTTCTCTTCATCTCTTTAGGTTATCTGAGCTTGGTTGAGAGTGTTGAAGAGGCATGCCTGGTATGTTCCAGAACAAGTGGGGAAGTACACCACTCTACCTTTGGTGAGAGTCCTAAGATCCTTCATCAGTCTTGATTAACCTCACTGTGACCATTTAGGCCTAAAGTTATTCACCCTCACACTCTCTTCTGAATCCTGAGTTGTAGATTTCTTAGATACAATGTTCAGGTTCACAAGTAACTTCAAAACCTATCTGTATAAATGACTGTAAAAGAAAGGTGATGTTACACCTTATAAGAACACTGGTTAGAGTTGCAAGATGCTTTGATTTTTAAAAAAGTAGACAAATATTATATGGTATTTTAGGTCAATATTTAGCAATGAACTCTTCTGCATGCTTACTTATAGGGTCATATTTCTTTCTTTCTTTTTAAAGTTTTTATTTATTTATTTATTTATTTATTTATTTATTTATTTATTTATTTATTTTGAGAAAGAGAGGGAGTACAAGAAGGGGAGGAGCAGAGAGAAAGGGAGATTGAGGATCCCAACCAGGCTCCATGCACAGAGCCTGGCTCTGGGCTCAATCTCATGAACCATGAGATCATGACCTGAGTGGAAATCAAGAATCAGACGCTTGGGGCACCTCGGTGGCTCAATTGGTTAAGGTCCAACTTCAGCTCAAATCATGATCTCCCAGTTAGTGGGTTTGAGCCCTGCATTGGGGTCTGTGCTGACAGCTCAGGGCCTGGAGCCTGATTCAGAGTCTGTCTCCTCCCCACCCCACCCCCCAGCTTGTGCTCCCTCTTTCTCAAAAATACTTAAATTAAAAAAATACTTTAAAAAAAGAGTAGGGAGCATATCCTAGTTATAGGGTCATATTTAAAATAGCCTTTATAATGTATTAAAACACCATAGAAACTAGAAATGTTGTAATTTAATATTAAGGTCTTAATTTCTCTTATTTAATTCTCTCATTCTTTATAGTTCTGAATTCCCATGCCTGTTTGGAATAATCTTAGATTTTTTAGACACTTTGGTATTCAAAAAATATTCAATTTTAGTCTTATAATAAAAGGATATTTAAGTTCTAAAATCTCAGAGTATTCCAGCAGAGGTTGACAACGTGTTCAAGCCGTCAGTGCTCCAAAAAACAGAAAACTTACATACATTAGGATGACAGGTATCTCTGTCTCTTTTATTTGGGAGTTTTGACCAAAAATTGCCTTATCAGTCACTTGGAGTCCCCAGTGCTCTCTCCAAACCTGGGAAACACAAGTCTTAAGGTTTGGGAATTGAGGGAGAGGGGATAAAGAAGGTATTTTTCCTTAAGTTATAATAACACTGAGAAACTTCATAGGCTATTCTATATGGCAAGTTCCTATTCTATGCCATTACCGATTTGTGACAAATTCAACAGGAATGGTTTAAACATTTTAAGATCCCATTCATAGTCTTTTACAATCTGTCTATTTTCTAATGACAAAAAGATTTTAAAGTTGCTTTAGAACTCTAAGTTTCGAATGCTTTGCTTTTGTGTTATACCTGAATCCTAATGGTCATTCTTTGAGTTTGTTTCAAAAATAACAGTACTCATTAAAATAAAACACTCATCACTAGTAATCTCCTTTCTCCTGTGTCTTAGGTTGGATTTCCCAGGAACAGAACTGGAGAAAGGAATTCAGCAGAGATATTTAGTTGAGCAAGAGCCTCCCAGAGAAGGAAATGAGGGAAGCAGGATGGGGACGGAGGAGGAGCTAAGCAAGGATGACGTCTCAGCTGGAGATACTGCAGCCTGATTCTACGGCGGAGGTCTGGAGCGTTAACTGTACCCCACACACGAGGCGCATGCACCACCATTCTTATTCGTGGTCAGTCTGCCATTGGCTGTGGGTTGTAGAAGGGTGGAGTGGGGTGGACAGAACCTCCCAGACTAAGCAGTACTGGCTTAAAGAGAGCAATTCTTCGGAGAAGGGGGTAGTTGAGAGCAACTATCATCTCAGAAACTGGGGTCTGCTGCCACAACCAGCAAAATGGATCAGGGTGGCTCCATCACCACCATCTGCCTAAATAAACAGAACTCTTATTTATTTATTGACTCCTGGGCTCATCAAAAGTAACTACTGTATCAGTTCAATAGATTATCTGTGGCAGTTATTTTTCTTCTCTTTAATAATCAAATGAAAAGAAGAGCCCACCTTGGCCTAATGATGGAGCTAGATTAGATTCCTCCTCCTCTGTGTGGTGCCAAAAATAACCAGCAACTTGCCTTTTCTGGACCTCATTTTTTTCAATACGTAAATAAGATTATAGCAATTTTCAAAGGCACAAGAATTAGTAATCTGGTCTTCTTGAAAGTAAAGAGATATTAATATTTTGGGAATTATTGGTTGCATAAATGGTACAGAGGTAGCCTCCATTTTATTCAGATAGCAGATGTTCAAAGCCATTGGGGCAGGAAACGCTGGCTCAGATGAAGTATGTCCATCATGCAAGACTAATTCTTGGTCCTTTACATTCGAGATCACTTTTAAACCTCTTGACATATCTGCCAAGTAGAGATTGTGCTCTCCTATTCCTCTAAGAAGGAAACGAGGCTCAGAAATTTTGAGTCACTTGCCTGAAACTGTTCACCTGATGGAAGAGAGCTGGGATTTGAACATAAGGCTAACATATTCCCACTAGAGTCAGGGGTCTTGCTCTATCTTACTATTCAGATCAATAAACTACCTTCCTAATTTGGATAAGCTGCTTACAATGAGAACATTTTTCTCAGTTAATTCACTTGGTAACAGTATAGCTTGTCACGTACTTTATCTTATTTATTTAGTTATTTATTTTAAATTAATTTTTAATATTTATTTTTGAAGGATATAGAGTCAGAGCATGAGTGAGGGAGGGACAGAGAGAGAGGGAGACACAGAATCTGAAGCAGGCTCCAGGCTCTTTGCTGACACACAGACATGGGGCTCGAACTCACAAACTGTGAGATCATGACCTGAGCCAAAGTCGGAAGCTCAACCTACTGAACCACCCAGGTGCCCCTATTTATTCAGTTTTTACATGTTTATTTTTGAGAGACAGAGAGACAGTGAGCATGTGCAAATAGGGGAGGGGCAGAGACAGAGGGAGACACAGAATCTGAAGCAGGCTCCAGGCTCTTTGCTGACACACAGACATGGGGCTCGAACTCACAAACTGTGAGATCATGATCTGAGCTGAAATTGGACACTTAACCAACTGAGCCACCCAGGTACCCCATCAAGTGCTTTAGCTTATGGTCTTACAGAAAGTGCCAGAAGACTATGATGGGAAAGCTTCTTTCAGATGTTCAGAGTGTATTTCTGGTTACTCAGTATATCTCATTGGCTCAGTCTAGAATTTCAATTCCTCTCATGTTATCTTTTTGTAAGGCTGTGCAACAGGGCCCTGAAAAATCATGCCTTCAGTTACTTAAAGAAGAGAAGGAAGTTGTTTTTATAACTTCTCCTTCATCGAATTCTTTCCTTGTTTATTTTACAGGGCATTCCCTAGTGTGTTGACGATCTCGTCNTTTTCTCAGTGCATGTGCCCAGCGTGATTAAAATAAAGACTTACTTAATGGGTACAGTAGCTTCAAAAGAAGATATTTTAAATGCAACCATTTTAGGGGCACCTTGGTGGCTCAGTCAGTTAAGCATCTGACTTTTGATTTTGGCTCAGGTCATGATCTCATGGTCATGGTTAGAGCCCTGTGTGGAGTCTGCTTAGCATTCTTTCCCTCTCCTTGTGCCCTTCCCCGACATGTGCTATAAATTTAAAATAAATAAATAAATAAGTAAATAAATAAATGCAAACATTGTTTTTTGCTGTCATTTTCTTTATGACTCATTAAGAATACCAGGTCTGTTATTTGTCCATATTTCATTACCATGTTTCTCTTGCTGTTTTTTTTATTGCTTTATATACATTTTTTAATTCCTGTATTTTACTTTTCTTGTGTTCCCATGACTCTTTAATTATTCTTGCCAGCGTTCTGCTGTGGGGAAGGGTTGGGCTATGATGGGGGCAGCAGAGAGGGTTGGGTTGTCTCTTTCTACACTCTGTGGGAGACGTCTGGCCCCAACTGCTGATGCACACTTAACTGACATTTCCTTGGAAGGTGGGGTATGTAATATCTCTTCCCCTTCAGCTTTTGGGTTCCAGGGCAACAAGGAACATCACTTAAAATTTTGTCATAAATCCATCACCTTGTCTGAGTATCCCCAAATCCATTTTTTTTTTATTTGGGGAAAATGAAGCTTAGCAAATTTAAGCAATTAATCTAAGAGCACACAGACAGTGAGGCTAGATTTGGGGTGCAAGTTCAGGCCTGGCTGGCTCTAGGCCACACACCCAGAGGCATAAGGGTACCTGAGGCTGAGTCTTGGGAAACTTTCCTACGGATTGTAGTATAATCTTTCAGATGAGACATAAGACCATAAAATACACAAAGACATCCAGGGCTGCCCAGATATTTTGGGGGACAGAGCTATGAGATCAAATATGGGTCCCTTTCCCCTTTTCATTCCACCCCTGGCTCCATCCCACACCATGAGGATTCTCCTGCCCTCAGTCGGAGATGGGGATGCTCTATTCAAGTCCCAGAAGCAATCTCAGGGCCATTTTGGCAGGGCAGTTCAGGATCCTGAATACTCAGAGAAAGGTCCAGCAAGACGGGGAACATGGGCAACAGATTGTTACGTTCCCGTTACCCTGGCCCCATATAGTCCTCCCTTACAGAAAGGAGTGCAGGGCCCCAGTGCCAGCGACCAAGGACAGTAACTGAATGTGGCCTGGAGGACACGTGACCTCACTAACTAGCGGCGCTTGTGTCATTAGCACGCCATCAAAGGCTCAGTGTGTTAAACCTGAGCTGAGGCCGATTTGCTGTTATGAAGCACACCCGACATATGAAATGTCCTTTCTTTGTTTGCTGATGCAAATATGTGGTCAGGGAAGGAAGGCCACATAGATGGCCTGGCCTGCTACAGAGTCGATCACGGGTTTAACAGAAAAAACAGCAAGAGAAAAGGTGTCTAGAGAATTCTTTTCAGTTGCTAATTATTAAATGCATTAATTAAATATTTACTCAGGTACTTTGTGCCAAATACTGGAGTTACATATGAAATAATAATAACAGACAATTTTACTAGCAATGCGAAGGAGATAACCTGCTATATACTAGGCACCAGGCAGTTTCAAGTACTAAGGTTGTGTTTTCTTTTTAAAATTTTAAATGTTTATTTATTTTTGAGAGGGGAAGAGAAAGAGGGAGTGAGTGGGGGGAAGGCGACAGAGCAGATACAATGCTGACAGCAAGTGAGCCTGACGCGAACCATGAAATCATGACCTGAGCCGAAGTTGGACGCTTAACCGACTGAACCACCCAGGCGCCCCCACTGAGGCTGTGTTTTCAACCAAGCAGACCCAGCTCCTGCCCTTACAGAAACTATAGGTATATCATAAACATTTAAAAGTGACTTACACATGAAAATAATTACAGGTATGGTAAATGGTACTGAGAAAATTTTGGGGGCTCTTTGTGGTTTATGTTGCAGGCTGATTTGTGTGCCTCCAAAATTCATACTGAAGTACCTTAGAATGTGACTTTTTGGAGATAAGGTATTTAAAGAGGGAATGAAGTTGAAATAAGGTCACGAGGCTGCGCTGACCCCTTGCTCTTGAACTTGTGGCCTCTAGAACTGGCAGAAAATAAGTCTCTGTTGGTTAAGCCACCTGGTCTGTCTGTGGTACTTTGTTTGGGCTGCCTTACCAAAGTGACCCAGCATGTAACATGGACTATGTAGCTAGGGAGGGATGGCTAAAATAAAAGGTTTTTGGGGATGGTTTCTCAATGCCCCAGGAAGAAATCAATTGTTACGCAGATGCCCAGGGTACTAAAGGGAGTGGGGAAGGATGGGTAGAATTCCTGGGAGAAGGTGTAGACGGTAAAGCTCAGGAAATGGAGGAAATCATCTGAATCACGGGTGAACAGGAAAAGACTCAAGGAGGTTGAACTACAAGGAGGAAGTGACGGAATGGCCTTTAAACAATTATTTGGGCTCGTGCAAGTGGAAGGTGTTGCCTTAGAGCAGAGAGTTCCTGTTCCCAGCTCAGCCCTTTGCCAGCTCGAGGAGCCTGAGCTTCCTTGTTCAGGTGTGTGCATGCCTTATAAAGCATCATGAGAACCAGAGTAAGGGCTTTGCTCTTTGTTCTCCTGGAAAGAGAGAGGGAGGAAGGACGGAAGGAAGGAAGGAAGGAAGGAAGGAAGGCAGGAAGGAAGAGAAAGAAAGAAGGAAAGAAAGAAGGAAAGGAAGGAAGGAAGAGAGAGAGAGAGAGAGAAAGAAAAAGAGAGAGAGGGAGAGAGGGAGGGCAGGAGGGAGGGAGGGAGGAAGGAAGGAAGGAAGGGAGAGAGAGAGAAAGACAAAAAGGGGAGGAGAGAGAAAAGGAGAGAGAGGAAAAATAGGGAGGGAGGGAAGAGAAAATGTGAATTTATTTGAGACATACTGCTATATAGTTGGAAACTTCCGAATTGCTGACTGAGCACACAACTTTGCTTATAAATAGCTGGAGTTGGGGCACCTGGGTGGCTCAGTCAGTTAAGCGTCCAACTTCGGCTGAGGTCATGATCCCACAGTTTGTGGGTTCAAGTCCTGCATCGGGCTCTGTGCTGACAGCTCAGAGCCTGGAGCCTGCTTCAGATTCTTTGTCTCCCCTTCTCTCTGCTCCTTCCCTGCTCATGCTCTGTCTCTCTCTGTTTCTCAATAATAAATAAATGTTAAAAAAATTAAAAAGAAATAAGGAATAAATAAAAAGCTGTAGTGCCTTAACATTACTTTTACAAGAAAATACTTCACCAGAACCAGAAGCCAGGCCTTGCTTTAGCCGTGTGCATGTACTGACACCTCGTGGCAGGATTCTGCATTGTTCTGGCATACTCTTGAAAAGTAAGTTGTTCATACAATAGAGATTTCAAGTCATGCTAAAAATGGATGTTTCCACTTATTTATTCTACAGCTATTTACTGAATCCATCTGATGTATCCAACACTGTTTTTGTGGGAGAACTCAACTAAATTGGGCTTTATATCCTGATTTAACATATATGATATACTAATTTGATCATGTCAATAGCCACTATTTATTGAGCACTTACTACATGCCAAGCACTTGGGCTAGGCAGTTTTTGTACATTATCTCTTTTGGATTTGACGATCAAGTTCAGAGTTGTTATCCTTTCCCTCAAGTGAGGAAACTGGGGCTTAGAAAGTTAAGCCGATTTACCCAAACTCACACAGCACTTAGTTGAAGAACTGCAGCTACATCCCAATCTACCTGATTGTAGAGTTCATATTCATTCCACTCCACCACACAGCATCTTAAACTATTCCTTCATAACTTTGCTTATTTAAATATATGAACTTCTTTAGTTCATATACATTTGTATTTATATTTATGTAGGTGTGAATGTATATGGGTCACCTATTATATGCATGCTGGAGACAGTATTAGATAAGAGTGCATGTTTATCCACCAAATATTTATTGAGTACCTACTACTTGCCATGCATTATGTTGAGTGCTGATGGTACAAATGTTGGCAAAAATATATGATCCCTGTCTCCAGTGTTCTTAGAGCCATCCATGTACAGTAGAAGAACAATTACAATCTGGGATGCACTTTCTTAGGAATGACGAGTCAAGGGGCACCTGGGTGGCTCAATCAGTTGAGCATCTGACTTCAGCTCAGGTCATGATCTCACAGTTCGTGAGTTGGAGGCCCATATCAGGCTCACTGCGGTCAGCCTGTCAGCACAGAGCCTCCTTTGGATTCCCCATCCCCGTCTTTCTCTACCCCTCCCCCACTTATGCTCTCCCTCTCTCTCAAAAAGTAAATAAAGCATTTAAAAATGTTTTAGGAAAGGAATGATAATTCAAGTGTACACATACATAAGCACCTTCACTGTTCTTAAGATCTCAAAATGGGTTTCTCCAAGGATGTGCTACTTCAGCTGAGATCTGAAGGATGAATATAACTTAAACATACGTGTGTTTAGAGAAGGGGAAGGAAGGGGCAGCAGGCAGATAAGAGGAGCGTATCAGATAGTGGGGACAGCATGTGCAAATGCCCCATAGTGGAAGAGAGAAGCACACAGGGAAGAGAGAAAAGAGGCAGTGTGGGGGCAAATGTGGCTGGGAAAGTAGGTAGATAAGAGGAAAGGCGCTCTGCAGACTTGCCTGTGATGCCCTGCTGCAGTGTGTTTTCAGCAGTCCTTGGGCCGGGAACTCTCCATCTGCATCCAGCTACTGCAAAGGGAAGTCCTCCCTCAATGCTGGTGCGAAGAAAAGTTAACATTGACTCAGGACAAACTCTGTGTATGGTCCTTACTGGGGCTGACACTGGGCAGTTGGCCATATACTGGTGCAACTTCCCTACGACCTCTGGGAATACAGTGTGTTTCATGGGTGGCTCTATTCCATGGCGCCTTTCATTCTTATCCGTGTGATCCTCTCATATCTACAGACCCCCAACATCATCACCCCTCTTATCTTTACCCTCCTTTTTTTAAAACTTTATTTATGTACATTAAAGAGATAGGAGAGAGAGAGAGAGAGAGAGAGAGGGAGAGAGGGAGAAGGCAAGTGCATAAGCAGGGGAGAGGCAGAGAGAGAGGGAAAGACAGAATATACAGCAGGCTCCAGCTCAGTACCCAATGAGGGACTCAAACCCATGAACTGTGAGATCATGACCTGAGCTGAAATCAAGAGTCAGATGCTTAATTGGCTGAGCCACCCTGAGGCCCATGATCCCTGCCCTCTTTGCCTTTCCTCCTCTTCTACTATCTGGGCAGATTTTTTTCTAACCAAGTGCTCCCCCAGGGCTAGAAGAAAGAAAAGCCAGATGTCTTTTCTTATGTTGCAAAGATGCCATCTTGTTTCCTCTACTTTCTGCCTGGTCAGAGTGCTCTCCGGGGGCCGCAGGCACGACTCCACGTGGGTGAGAGAGAGGGCTATGAAAGTGAATTACTAGAAAGGAGAAAAACAAAGGTCATGAGGTATCTCAAAATATTATCGCTCTGTGTCTCCTGAAAAAACTGGTCCCCTGCCCAATGGTACGTAGTTCTCTAAGTGTTCGGCTTTCCTAGAAAATGGAAAAGGGTCTTCAATCTCTTTCTCTAGGACAGTAACTTCCCGTTTCAAAGCAACAGTAAGACGGTATGAGTGATGTTTTCCACAGGTTCTCCAAGACTCAGGTGAATGAACCTAAGTGCTGTCTTTGCGGATGGCTGGGTACTTCCCCAGGCCCGTTCCTACGCAGAGAACCCTCTCCCGACGTTGGTTTCCCTCGTTCCTTCGGTCTTAGTTACCCCTGCCTTGTCTTGCAAAATGGAGGTTCTACAGTGGGCTTTGAGATCTGGCCAACAGGCTGGTACATGGCACCTCTGTCCAGACGGCACCCTCATCTCCCCACTTGACTCAGTTTACCAGTTACTTGGGGCATTGGAGCCAGACTCCAGTGTTCTCCTCCAGAAAGCTGTTAATATCCCTGTTCAACTCTCTCAGAGAGAATGATCTTCCTTCTAAATCTTCCTCTACAAGGCAATCATCCTCACCCCAGTGAAGTTGCTTAACTTGGTCAAGTCTATGTTCCCCTGTGCCTTGACTCCGCCATTACATTTTAGAGAAGGGGTGGGGTTTCTGCCAGCAACTCTTTCCCTCTCTTCCAGAAGTCCTCAGCATAGAGCAACACCCTGTCCTTTTCCAGGACCTGACACGTTACCCTGACACCGTAGCATTGCCTGTGGTGGTCTGCTCTGCACTAACCTATGTCAGAACTTAGAAAGTTCAGGGGCACCTGGGTGGCTCTGTCGGTTAAATGTCCACCTCTTGATTTTGGCTTAGGTCATGATCTCATGGCATCCGGCTCCACGCTGGGTATGGATCTTGCTTAAGGTTCTCTTTCTCCCTTTCTCTATCTGCCCATCCCCCCAAAAAATTTTTTAGGAAGTTCAATTTCTATAACACATTCTTAAAGCAAACTGAAAACTGAAAAAGATGCCCATGAATTATTCCTCTATCACCTACCATAAAGCAGAGATCAGGAACAAACCAGGATCCTCCTGGACGGTAAAAATAAGAGGACAATCTAATGGCATCACTTTCGGTGTCATTGTGGGAGTATACCAGGAGAGCCAGGTACCAAGTGGGAAGTGCCTAGTAGAAGTTGAGTTTAACAATTGGCTTATTCCATCATTGCAAGTTTCTAACTCTCTGGTTCCAAAGATTAGAGATGCCCTAGTAACTCCAGGGTTTGTGCAAAGAATAGATGTCAGGCCAGGGAAAGACTGATTTTCCTGTCTATTTTTCCTTCTTTCCTTAATGGAATCCACATGAGATGCCTGGACATCTAGTAGCTATTTTGGAGTTGGAGGCGACATTGAGGCTAAAAGCCACATGCAGAAGATGGTAAAGAGAAAGATAGGGAAAGTCTCCATGGGGATAATGAAGCCGACAGGACTTTACATCTCTGGATTTATTTCACAGGAGGAAGAATTACATCCCTTTCTGGTAGATAGCTATTATTTCTGGTCTCTGTTTCAAGCTACCAACACAATTCTCAACTTACACGCTGTGAGGGTGGAAAGCAATCTAATGCTGTGTAGTTGATATTTACCTACATGGGTATGGGTGGGGGTTCCTTCGAACTTTTGCTTACAGAACTATGTAGAACCACTTTGTACTCTTATAATACATACCGCCCTTTGGAAATCCTACCTTCTAGATTTCCTGACCTCTCCCCACCCCAGGAATAATTGTACTTCCCTTTTTAAAATTTTTTAATGTTTATATATTTTGAGAGAGAGACAGACAGAAAATGAGCAGGGGGAGGGCAGAGAGAGAAGGAGACACAGAATCCGAAGCAGGCTCCAGACTCTGAGCTGTCAGCACAGAACGGATGCGGGGCTCGAACCCGCAAACCGCAAGATCATGTCCTGATTGAAGTCACCCAGGCACCCCTGTCCTTTTCTGAATGCAGTGTTTGCAAGAAGGCACCTGAATTTCTGCATTCCATACTAGAACTGTAGGCTGCTGCTTTGCTTGTCTATCATTGCCATTTGGAATCTAATTAAGCATTGGTATGTATGCATATGAATTGTTGTTCTGCAGTAATCCAAAAGGTAGCCCACAGAATTTTCTATGATTGAAAGTTTTTAGGCCAGAAATATTAACCTGAGAAAAGGATAGTGTGTCTGACATTCAGAAAAAATCCCAGCCCCTGAAAGCTATTGTGGTGCCCCTGTTCCTCCTGTGGACTCAAGTGTTGGCATCTGAAGACCATAGTAGGATTAATACAGGGGCTGCAGGGACAGAGACAAGAGACAGAGAAGCAGAGAAGCAGAGATGAGCTCCAGCTGTGCTTCCCTTTCCTTTCCTCCCTTAGACTCAATGCCCCTGCGTCACTCTGGTGATTGGGAAGTCAATGAGGTCTCCTACAGGAGCCACAAAACCCAAAGAGAGCATTTCATGCCCTCTGGTTTATGGGTCCAAGCACATGGGTGATCAGTGAGATTTTTTTCAGATGGAGTGATTTCTCCTGGATGGGACATAGCACACCCAGCGTTTTCCACAGCTGCAGAATTGGTGATCACAAAGGGACAATCTCAAGTCTTCAGTACCAAGGCAGCTGGCACCTCGAAGTGTTGTTACTTGAGTCCTCTCAGAATTCTGTTGGGAATAATTATGTCACTTAAATAGACTACCACTCCAAAGTAATTCATATTCCCTAATAATCTTTTCTGTTAATTAATGAGCACTGACAGTGGTCAAAGAAATAATGAGAAGCATCCTTTTAAGATTGAGAGAATCCCACAGGGCATATGTTTGTTTGGCCCTCCTTGGTCATACATATTTGATTAATACCCACTTCTCAAGATTAGCCTTGATAACCATTTGCTCTCAAAGACACTGTCCAGGACCACTGGCCTCAGAGTCCAGTGTACTGGTCTACGTCAATGGAATTCTTCAGTGTAGAAGTTCTTAATAGATTTGTATTTTGTCATTTTTCTTATGAACCACCTTGGTGACGGATGCCCAAGAGCTATGGCTGGGGAAGTTCCTATTCCTTTAGTCGAAGGAAATTTCTTTCTTCTTTGTTTGACTAAAACTCTGAAGTTTGTCTATCTCTTTGACATGCAGAGGCATAGGAAAACATTCTGGAAGAATGTAATTTTAGGCTTTCATGAACATGGAAATGTCTTTTTGGCAGAGTTATACTTACTACTATATTTTGAAGGACTAACGAACACTTGTTATCCTGAGATAGCCCAGAAGAGAACGATTTGGAATGAACAATATGTGGATAGATAGCCTTCAGTCAGTATGTCTAAAAAGCAATTCTCTGAATGTCAGGGGATGGGGAAGAAGACAAGGGATTTGAAAGGGAAAAGTATGACTTCTAGGCCATTAAATTTTTTTTTTCAAATATTTGCTCTGATGAAAGAAATAGAGGGAAAAAGGCTTCAATAGTTGTTAACACATGGAACTGAAAGGAAGGCATGTAATATAGCAATCAATGGAGTGATTAGCCTAGAGGAGCTTTCATGGAGCCAATTCAATTCTCATCCTCTTCCATTGACTCTTTGGGTTATATGCTATCCCACAACTTAAAATGACCTTAGCTTCTATAACTACAAACAAAATACCAAATATTGGTATAAGCTATGAAATTTTGGATCCAAACCAGGTTGATTTGTCATGTGTTTGAAATGACAGCCATGAGTTTGGAAAATATGTACCAGAACTGGGATTTTTTTTTTAATTGTAATGTTTTATTTATTTCTGAGAGAGAGAGAGAGAGAGAGAGAGAGACAGCATGAGCAGGAGGGTCAGAGAGAGAGGGAGACACGGACTCTGAAATAGGCCCCAGGCTCTGAGCTGGCTGTCAGCACAGCACCCGATGCGGAGCTGGAGCCCATGAACCGTGAGATCATGACCTGAGCTGAAGCCGGAGGCTTAACCGACTGAGCCACCCAGGCGCCCCCAGAACAGGGATATTTTTATAGCTATAGGAAGATTCTGTTCTTTTTTGAGTTGTCTTATAGAGGTTTATCCTTCCACATCTAGAATTTTCACTTTCGGTTATTCCCATCTATGTCTCTGGCATCCCTGTAAAATTGCTCTGACCATGCTTTGAGTTTATTTTTTTCCTGCATGAAGCTTGTTCTATCTCAGCAACCCCTTTCCCCCTGCAACTTGGCAGAACTGAAATCTTTTTGTGTGTAAGCACTCAAGTTGGTTCCAGCATCCGCTCTAATATCCGTTATCACAACACACTGTCTCTATTAATGTCTGTCTTCATTATTATTGGACTGCTTTCTTCAAGGGTAAAGCTTGTGTTTTCTTCCTTTTTGTACCCTCCCTTCCTGTGATAATGACGTGCTGCCTCTCCATACATTCTCCTGGAAATAAGCAATGAATAAATGAGTGGCTCTCAACGTATGTAGCTTTAAATGAGATTCATGTGTCTCCTTACCAAAAGTTTAGAAAAAAAATATGTATTAATTTAGACTTCTTTTTCATAATTTATTGTTTATAAAGCGCTTACAATCCTCTTATGCAAATGCAACCACAGCCATATCACCCTATTTTAAAAGGAGGATCACTCAGGTTCACGGGAGGTTATGTAAGTACAGAAAGACAACTCGAACATTCAGTCACAACCACATGCCCCTTAGTGCACACTGGTGAGGGAAATAGCAACCAAGTGGGATGGCAGTTCTGCAATTAATTTTTTTGTAACATAAAGTTTGGGTCATTTCCTTTTTTCTTTTTTTAAATGTTTTATTTATTTCTAGGAAAGAGAGAGACAGCGTGAGCAGGGGAGGGTCAGAGAGAGAGGGAGTCACAGACTGAAACAGGCTCCAGGCTCTGAGCTGGCAGTCAGCACAGAGCCCGACGCGGGGCTCGAACCCACGAACCGCGAGATCGTGACCTAAGCGAAAGTCGGACGCTTAACCGACTAAGCCACCCAGGCGCTCCTCCTTTTTTCTTTTTTGATTCATTTTTCTTACGTATAGATAAGGGAAGTAGATAAGGAGATTCATTAGAAACTCTGCATCCGGGCACCACACCATCTGACCACTAGATGGCGCTGCAGCTTAACCTAGTGCCCCAGGCTGCAACCCCAGCCAGCAGAGAAAAACATGCTCGAGGCAATTCCGACAGACGGAAGTTTTCCAAAGACAGACATTATATGATACTGCAGAATTCTCCCTGTCCCGTTTCCAGTGTGACTTCCTGAGTTTCCCTTATGGAGAAAGTGTTTTAGGATGCCAGTCATCCATGAGCGCAACCAAGAGGAACAGTCCCCTTGAGGCCAGCGCTAAGAACACACCTGAAGAAAGGAGCTCATTTAAGTGACTAAAAACAGGGACGCCTGCGTGGCTCCGTGGGTTGAGCATGGACTCCTCGGGTCTGATCCAGGGTCCCCGTGTCAGGCTCCCCACTGAGTGTGGAGACTCTCTCTCTCTCCTTCAAATAAAAAAATAAATAAATAAACAACTAAAACCAAAATATAACATCCATGCCAGGGGCAACCTTACTAACTGTAAAAATGCAAAAGTAAAGACTATGGGTCCTCATCGGCCTCTTAAACTGTTTTTTTTTTTTTCATTGTTGAAATTCAGTCAATACATACAGAATGAATAAACGTACTAAGCATTTACTAGGAGTAAATGGAGTGATGCGGGTAGGGAAGAAGTAGTCACGATCAGACTCATGTATGTAATACACACTCACTGAGCACTTTCCATATGCCGCGCTCTGTGCGGGGTCTCAGAAAAACAGCGCAATAATGCAATGGTTACTGTTAACTTATTACTGCCAAGTGCCGGGGATTGTGCTCAGCCCTCTAATATTTCACTTGTTAAATCCTTAGGACAACATTACGTACTAAAGGTTATTATCCCCTCATACAGATCATGAAAGGGCAGCACAGAGAAATTAATCAAATTTGCTAAGGTCACTAGGAGGTCACTGACTCCTGTTTTTGCAATAACAGAAAGACAAAGAGCCCCCCCCCCCCATGAAGGAGGGGAGGTGCATGCCAATAATAAAACAGCTACTGTTTCAGAGAGTAACTAGAACTGCAGTGAAACACTTTCAGATCACTGATTCTTTGCCTTGATTCTTGAAATTCATTTCCACTGGTTCAGAACAGGGAAAAGATAGATTTCTGATTTGTTACACAACAGCTGTTGTCTACTAATTCCCTCATGGCAGTGTATTCTTTGTCTGGTTCTCCTGGTGATCCTTAACACAGGAAATCTTATTACCTCAGTTTCAATCAATGCTGCTGAGCTTGTATCCTGGAAAATAGTCTTTCATTGGCAAGACTTCTTCAAGGTATGCAGAAGCTAGAGAAAAGGCAGAGACAAGTTCTCAGGGTGATGTTGTACGATTCCCTCATCCAGGCTTGATTTGGATCTGAGTTCAGTCATTTTTAAAAGTTTTTATTCCTTCTACCAAATTGTATAGGTTACTTGCAAGCCTGGCCTCAATTTGAGTACTTTCTTTTGTTGAGATATGTATTGTATGTTCCTATTTTCCTAAATCAGTGGGCACATTTCTGGAAACAAAGAAGGGAGAAAACAAGCAGTGATCTTTTGTGCCCATGGCTTATAATCTAAAACTGACCGAGAGTCCCATTAACATGAAACATTAAAGCACTAAAAGCACAATACATTTTTTTTATGACAAGCTAAAAAAATGAAGGAAGAATCCAACCAAACAGCCTCCTCCCAGCAAAGGCTGGAACTTTGTGTGTACAAACTGGTAGCAGAGACGTCATCAAGAGTTAGGCCTTTATCCCCAAGGCTAGTTCTTTCCAAATACCTCAGAAGTACAGAGCACTGACTGCGAGACGGACGTTGGGCCGAGCACAGAGCCAGTGTCTAGGAGACAGGCTATCCTCCAGGATTGTAAATTCGCAGTTGTGGTTTTGCCTGCTGACTTGAAGCCTACTGTGGAAGAGACAGTGATGACAGTGAAACGGCCAATGATCTCTTGCCGTTTCTCCTGCCTTTATTCCTCTTCAGAATAAATACCCTTAATTTTAAGTGAAACCTTGTGACTGAATTCCCCAACCCCCGGTGGAATAGGAGTGTGAGTAATAACTTCCACGTCACCCTCTCGGATGCAAGGCTCGAAGACAAGTGTTGATAGCAGCTGTCCCCAGCCCTCGACAGCTGATCTCAGGTTGTGAGAGAGACTTCTATACCCTTGTTTTATAGCACCTACTACATTTAAAAGCTACTTTTGCTATAACAACCAGCTAATACAACAATATGTGTCTGGATGTTAGTCATTATTACAATAAAAAAAATATGAGGCACTGGTTAGCAGTCAGGCGGTGACTGGCAAACACGTGGGTATTGCAGCCTGGAGTCCTGGTGACCCTGAATGTTCTGTGACAGAACGTCTGTACTCGAGAGACTAAAGCATGTAGCTCACTCTAGGGGGACAGTTAAAGGAAAAGAAAAGTGACTTGTTCAAATTCACATGACGAGACTAGAAGAACTTAAGTCTCTGGTTCATTGTTCATTTATTATGATACGAAACGAAGTGCCCCTGATCCCCCACGACAAAGGTCTCTCACATATGCTCGTCTGAAGGGTGTTTAGCTCCACTTCTGCCAAAGTAAAATGTATTTCCATAGGATATGTCAATCTTAGAGGGTTGTCTATGGGATGAAGTGTTTTTGCTTTCATGTGCATCATAAACATAAAGATACGTTTCTTTGGGGGCTGTTAGTAGATAAAATTAGATTTAACAGCTTCTCACTGTAGACATTCTGTTACTTATTAACTATTAATGATTTAAAAGAGAGCTGGATAATCATCCTTGTAAGTGCTCTTGCTCCCCCACCCTCCTCCACGGTCACTCCATCCCTCTCCTCTTGCCCCTGACATCCATCAACAGAAAGGACTATTTAATCACAGTGCTGTTCCACACTGAGCCTGAACTTGTTCCCAAAATCTTCTTCAACCCATCCTTCAGACAGCTGTGCTTATGAACAGGATCATCATGGATAGGCTAGGAGATTCAACCTGCTCGGTTTATGGCGGGTCCAGGAGGATTTACATTCAGGAGGTACACTTTTAAGACACAAGTGACTCTAAAGTTAAAAATGTGCAGCATGCAAGAAGGCAGGTGTGAAGAGAACAATCTCATGATCTTTGCAAAGCCAGCCAGGGACTTCACCTCTTCCTCCTGACGAGGACTGGTCTGTATTTGATTTCCCACGAGTGCCATCTATTTGAATGCCAAGAGTCTCAGACTGCACAGCACTTTTCTAGGACCAGAAAACACTTAAACACTTTCATTTTATTCCCCCCCCCCCCCCCCCCCNCCCATCTGGTAAGCCGTGAGATTTGAGAGCAAACATTCAGGGATGAGTACCATATAAGATTTCTTGACTTTTGTTCTCAGCGAGCATGAGGGGTGGCAGAGTATGGCACTCCATGGCTACCACTCCCTCTTCCACTCTGGAAAACTCATCTTTGAAAAGCAAGGAGCCATCGCCATTCTTCGCATTTTACCTTGGCATTTTGGCCTTCACCTTGGAATTTCTTCCCACTCTCTTGTTATTCCAGGTTTTCACTGTGATTATGGGCTGTTAATGCCATTATTTTGTTATTTCAAAGGAAGGAATGTTCTAATGCTTTCTGGGGAATATTCAGCCACACCTCTACAATTAGTGTTTTTAAGCATATGCCAGGTTCTATTTTTCCTTTTCCTTTCAAATTGCAAGACTCCAAGTCAGTATTCCAAAATCACTTTTTGTTTGTTTTAAGATTACTCGGACAGCGGCTTTGCCAAAATTATTTAAGTAACTAATCAAGAATTGACTTTCCCCCCACTGAATATATCAAATATCATGAGATCAAATTTATACTAGGAAATATGTGAAAACTAACACAAGCTAGAATCACATGGTTTGAAGAAATCTTTTTAAAAATGACTGAATTTTACATTCTGGATAGATATAGGTGCTGAATAAAGTATTGAAAACACATTCCTGGATGCCTTTTACTGGCATACTATAGCTTGAGAAACAGGGAAGAAACACATTAAATTGGATGCAGTTTGGTTTTGTGATTTTAATTAATTCAAGAATTATGGATCGTTACCTATATTTTATGCCACGTGACACAAAAAAGGAAATGTCAGATATACATATGGATTGAAACATTTATAAAATGATGGCCCAGGTCCCAAGGTAGCCAGTTACCTAGACAAAGTAAACCAAGAGCCAAGAGCCTCTAGCCAAGTTCTCCGGGACCGACTGCCACCAGAATTTTTATGAGAGTGGCAGCAGTTATTCCTGATAATGTGGTATTGGAGGCAAAGACTCTGTTGGGGCAACTCCTTTGTCTTTTATTTATGTAACTCACAGTTCTATTAACAAGGCTAAAACCTGTACATGTGTTATGCTTTTTAAATTAGTCTTCAATGGCTAATTTAAATCATGCATCAACGGCTAGCTTGCATATAAATGTAAAGAAGACCCAAAAAGGATTTAGGTTACCTGGACCCATAACTATTTTGTGATCTTCAGGAATTGATTGAATTACCTTTCATTACTCATGTGCAAAATGCAGAAGGTGGGTTATTCCTATGGTCTGAGAGTGGTTTAGTAAAGACAGCAGAGAGCATTCAATTCAGACAAGCGTAGGCTACGATTTCAGCTCTGCTGCCTTTTCTACATGGTACTTCTGTCTTTATTTTTTTGATAAGTAATTTGGAAGTAGGAATATCTATATCCTAGAATTGTACAAATTAGATGAACTAGTAGAAATAAAGCCTTTAGCAAGCAAGAAATGGTGGCAGCTTTATTACTGCGGGGTGAACATTGCACATCTGCCTGTAAATGCCCTCTCTCAACTCTGCTCCAATACCGCTATCATGACTTAACACTCCACTCCAAATGAACCTTTCCTGGGTCTATAAAGGGCTAGGTGATACCAGCTTATGGATCCAGCTTAAAAAACAGCTGGGAAATCGCGTAAAATACAATCTATTTTTGAGAAAAGCATCTCCTATTCTCCTTTCTCAATGGTGTCTATGGCAATGATTTTGCATCCATCCATCCAGTCATACGTTCAATAAGGATTGAGTAAGTTTTGACTCTATGCCAGGTTCTTGTCCATGTTCCTTGACCTGCCTCGTTCCCAAGCCAGTGTAGACTAAAATTCTGTTTAGGAGTAACAGTGGCAAATGTTCTGGCACTAATTGTTATGCACTTGTGGTTTTCTCATTTCTAAGGCAGCTTTTCTTTATTTACCTCCAGACTATTACATGGCATATGGTTTGGTTTAGGGATATTTTCTTCACACCTTCCTAATTAGATCAATTTTGTCTTCAAACTCCCTGTTTAGAATGTATTCCAAGACTGTATTCTGGTTCCTTGCATTTGTAAAATTGAAAAGAAATCTATTCAAGTTTCTGTGATTTTATTTCTACCAGTCAGATCTTATACCCATTTACGTTTGTTTTCAAGTGTGCTGACATATTATGGGAATTCCAAAGTTCCCACTACAGGGGGAATTTCCATTTGAAAAACAAGATCTATGCAATATTTTCATAGGCCATGTATAAAATTTTGTGTGTAAGACAGCACGGTAGTGACGAGACATAGTTCTAACCCCAAATACGTCACTGATGTGCTATGAAAGGAGATGTGACAGTTCTGGCCCTCAGTCTCTCTGTCATGAAAACTGGGAAATAATATCTTATTTCTCAATGAGAGTACTATGGAAAATAACATTAAGGGCACCTGGGTGGCTCAGTCGATTGAGCGTCTGACTTCGGCTCAGGTCATGATCTCATAGTTCGTGGGTTCAAGCCCTACATCGGGATCTGTGCTAACAGCCAGCTCAGAGCCTGGAGGCTGTTTCAGATTCTGTGTCTCCCTCTCTCTCTGACCCTCCCTTGCTCACGCTGTCTCTCTCTCAGAAAAAAAAAATAACATCAGATATGTGATAGAACCTTGACAATTATAAAGTGCCTTATGATAAACATCAACAATGGTATCTCTCCTGAACTAGGCTAGACCATTAAAATTGGTCTGAATTTGAGCATTGGAGAAAATGATGACTTGGAATAGATTTGGGTTATTAGTGAATCAAAACAAAACAAAACAAAACAATCACATAGGAGACCTGCGTGGTGAAGGATGCTAGTGGGCCTGATCCAGGGCCTCACCATTTTCCCTCACAGAAAGGTACCCTATGCTGCAAAACCAGAATCAGTAGCCGTCTTCGGTGGGGAATCTACTAGAACAGAACACCCTAGAAACATAGGATTCTTCACTTTTCTATAGTTTTTCCTGAAGGGATGGAGAAGGGGAGGTTTTACACATTAGCACTCAATGGTCAGCCTTACTTCCATAAAAGGAAATTCTTGCCATGCCACCAGTGCCCACATTCACAAACCATTTCTTTCTTTGCTTTTGGGCTTTCTCCAGGTTTATCATCTGGCCAACTTTATCTGACCAGTGTGTCTCCAGGGGTCTTCAGAAGAAAAGTAAAATGCAGGTTTTGACATCAGCCTTCAAGAGTTTTCAGAGGTTACTGAGTATAGTCAATGGAGAAAACAAGGCATGCAAAGCAACTGTCCAGTAAACATGAGGCTGAGCAAATAGACCCAAACCCAGGTCTGACTCTGGGAGAAAACAGGTTATGATAGAGTTCTCATTCATTCATTCATTCATTCATTCATATATTTCCCTTAGAGTTCTCCAACTCCTCAGTCATGCACTGCTGTGAACAGACTCTCTTTGCCCCAGTTTCTTACTCTGCCCTAGATTGAGTCCATCCCAATCCTGTTTCAGGGACCACATTAATACCCACTGTTCACAGCGTACCAGGCAGGAGCCTGCCTTCCTTCTACTCCCTCCCCTTGGAATGTGGTTTGTCTTCCCATCTCACAGGCGTCTGATCTTTGAGATCACTCCTTTGTGGCACCTAATACACTGGTCTTTATGAAATGCAAAGCAATAGGGTTTAAGAGAAAGATTGCTGACTTCAGAATCACATAGACCTGAGCATGATGGATCCCATCGCTTGCTGGGAGACTTTGGGTAACTGATTTCATTTAAGTCGTTGTCTCCTCACTGTTAAAACAAACATGGTGAATCCTCGCTCTGAGGCTAGGTGTGAGCACTACATGCAAATTTTATATGAAATGAGCATAACAGGTGGTCAACAAATGTGCATCTTTCCATCTGCTGCAATCTGTGAACTTGACAGTTTCAGACACAGGACTATGGGGAATAATTTAGATCTAAGAAACTTGTGCACTTAAGGATTGTCTGTGGTTTCGGCGACTACTTGCCCAGCCAACTTCAATTCTCAGCAAACTGTGATCCAAATCCCTAGCAATCAAGACGGAGATGGAATATTTCATATGCCATATTTTCAAAACATTGTTTTCAAAAATTTTTTTCAATTGATATTTATTTCTTATAAAATGTATCTCAAATATATTCACCATTGGTCATTGATTAGAAGGTAGAATATGTTTTAGATTAATTTTTAAATAGTTTTACATCTACGAGTTTCAATTTATGTGAAATCTTTTAGTTTATGCTAGATCTTTCTTAGATATGTTTCTTTCCTTTTTCTTCTGAGTGTACCATGTAGGTAAGAATATATTCACAGTAATGAAAGATATTCAGAGTGACATTTTTTTCTTTTTCTTTTTAATATTTCTGTTTCCTAAGTTTATGCTGCTTTCTCTTTTAGTCTTTTGTCAGCGCTGAGCATGATTTGTAGTTACAAGCACTTTCTTTGTAGAAAACTGAAATGTTTCCTGTGCCTGGAAAATGTGTGTGTGTTCTTGAACATCTTCTTTAATGCATCTTTAATGCACACTCAGATTCTCTTATAGAGGCCTACAAGTCAGAATCATTATACTGTTTTGCAGTTTATACCTCGGTTGGGGCGGGGGGGGGAGGTTCCACTTCTGGGAAATGTGCAGTGTTCTTATGGTTTCCATGGGATTGCGGGGAGGGGGGTGCAAATGGCCCTCGAAAAACCAATGAGGGTCCATCATGACTCACTTTCCCCCTAGTTTTGTTACTATTCCCCCAAGTTTTCTAGGCCTTTGCTGATTAAATGATTTATTACTGAATTGAGGAGGTGGGGTTTTTGTTAGTTTGTTTGTTTGTTTTTTACAACACATGTATCAGTTAATTGTAAAACATGGCTCAGGCTTGACTATAAGTTAGCCCTCAAGATTGTCTGTAATTCAGTTATGCTATTTGGTCAGCATCTAATAAAACATGAGAGGTAGGGACGTTTTTGGGAAATACTCAGAAATGGGTTAAAAAACAGGTGAAACAGAGAGGTGACGTATATATTTCAAATAAACCTAATGGAGCACTAAGAAAAAAATATTTGGAGAAACTGTAGACAAGAGAAAGCAATCATCTCAACAACAACAACAACAAAAAAAGCATAATAGATAGGTTGTTGCAAGAGTCTATCCCCCAATGTTAAGATAAAATTTTTGATTGCAACATAATCTGTTTAATTCATAATAAACAGAAATTAAAAAAAGGAAGACAAATATTTTCTGTTTATACTCATCCCCACAAAGCACCATTAGAGTTCATTCTAATTCTGTGAAATATCAATATCTTTGAGGAAAATTCAACCTTTTGTGACTTTTGCCAACTAAACACCAGAAATCTTTCAAGAATCTAAAATGTTTCCAACTCCACTATTTATTGGGCTTTTTGTCACCATTTAGTCTATGTTTTGTTCTCTGCTCTATCCTCAATGCTTACAACAGTTTCTGGAACTCTATTGCTGCTCAAGGTACACACACCGAATGGACAAATAATTGCAATGATTATACCTATTATCCAGTGAATTTCAAATGTTATAATGATACTTGCTAAGTACGTCATTAGAATAAACAGAATAAGATGTTTTGGAAGGATACTTGATCCAGGCTTTAAAAAGTTCCCCCACACATTTTTTTTTTGAAGATTTCTTTCTCCAAAAGGACAACAGCTGACTGTTACTTGTAGAGTTCATTCTTATTGTGTAATCAAAAAATTTACTGATTTAGAGAATTATGATAAACTTTTCTATATTAATCGTGCATTTCACCAGAGTCTTATGATGTATTTTGATATTCTCATCATAATTTCCACCTCAGCTCAGAGCGTATTGTTTGGGAGCCCACTGTGCTTGGGGCAACTCAAAGCAACCCTGCTGTCTAAGGCCATTCTGTCTCACATAGACTTTGAAAGACTAACCTTGACTTGGTCTTCTGATCTCCCCTACACATCTGATTGCAGGTGACACCAGTTGCCATTCACAAGGACCTCCTCAGTAGCTATGACTTTCCCAGAGTTGGCCACATAGCATAATGAAAACTAACGGTGAGTCATCGAGTCATAATCTAATTATTGACCCTTTGCTGTGTATTTATACCACCTAATATATTTAGGTCCTAGAGTACAACTTATGGTAGAAACGTTTCACACAATTTTAGAGGAATTAACCTTCCTCCACTTTTCTGCACCTTGCATAAGCCTTCTTCCTCTGCACGTATCCCGACAGCAAAACCAAACGAAATAAAAACAGAACAAAAGCATGGTCCATCAGAGAACAGACGAGCAATTGGTTTTCATTAAACTTAAAAACATCTACTCTTCATAAGATGTTGTTGAGAAAATGAAAAGGCAAGTCACCATCAGGGAGAGAATTTTGCAAAGTACTTATGTGCATATGATATATAGGCTTTGATATATACGCTTTGTGATACATGATAAAACATACGTCTTCAAAAGGTACACAGCAATCCTCCAGTGTTCGCAGTTTCACCTCGTGCAGCTTCAGTTAACCATGATCAATGGTGATCCAGATGGTGACAATCCTTCTTTTTACCTATTGTCAGAAGGTCAATAGTAGCCTGAACCCATGTCACCTCACTTCATCGCATCACATAGGTATTTTATCATCTCACATTGTCACAAGAAGGGTGAAAAAAGTACAATAACATATTTTGAAAGAAAGAGACCACATTCACATAACTTTAACCAGAGGATGTTGCTAAAATTATCTTCTGCTACTATTACTTATTGTTGCTAATCTTTTACTGTGTCTAATTTACAAATTTATCATAGATACTTCTGTATTGGGGAAAGAGTATATATAGGGTTTGGTAGTATCCACAATTTCGGGCATCCACAGAGTTCTTGGAACATATTCCTTGCAGTTAAGGGGAGTATGTAAAGAACTGTAATGAATTCTTACAACGATAATAAAGAAAAGAAACAATCCAACTAAAAATGGACAAAATATTTGAATAAATCACTAAAACATATACTGATAATAAATGAACACATTAAAAGATGCTCACTATCACCAGATAGTATGGAAATGCAAATTAATGAGATACCACAATGAGCTAACAATATACCCCTATTAGAGTGGCTAAAATAAAAATGAAAGACTTACTATACTAAGTGTTGGCAAGGCCTTTGGGGAATTCAAAATGGAATGTGAACTTACGATAACCACTTTGGAAAATAATTTGAAATGTCTTAAATAGTTAAACATAAACTCAGCTGTTCTACTCCTAGTTATTTACTGAAGAAGAATAAAAGCTTATGTCTTTTTAAAAAATTTTTTAATGTTTTATTTATTTCTGAGAAGGAGAGAGACAGACAGCATGAGCAGAGGAGGGTCAAAGAAAGGGAGACACAGAATCTGAAGCAGTCTCTGAGCTAGCTGTCAGCACAAAGCCCAGCGCGGGACTCGAACCCACAAACTGTGAGATCGTGACCTGAGCTAAAGTCGGACCCTTAACCGACTGAGCCACCCAGGCGTCCCAAAAGCTTATGTCTTAAAAAGAAAACCTTTACGTGAACACTACTATCAGCTCTATTTTTAATAGCTACAAACATTCCACATGCTCAGCAGATAAATGGAGAAACAAACTGTGTATTGTAAAGTAGAGTTAGTCTAGTGAAAAGGAATTTGTACTACAACATGGCGATTGTAAATGCCAACAGAATAACTATGCTAAATTAAAGACGCTGTGTAAATTAGGACACAATATGGTTCTATCTATTCTAGCAAATGACATTTAACATACAGTGGAAGAAAGAGAATGAGTGGTTGCCTTGCATGAGAGGAAGATGGGGAGGGGCAAAAGAGAGGGGTCACAAAGAGACAGAAGGACACTTTTTTTGGGAGGTGAGAGGTTTGTTCAGTATCTCCATTGTGGTGATGGTGTCACAGGTGTATATCTATTAAGTCATGGTGTGTATATATGTTAAAACATCAGATCCTACCTAATAAATATGTGCAATTATTTTATGTCAGTCATGTCGCAGTAATTCTGTTAAATAAAATATAACCACAAAATAAAACCCCACTATAGCTGCCATCCTTACAACCTTGTGCTCCAGGCCTCTGCATAGGTGTCACTGAGGGTATGAATTGGTTGGCAGCGAATGAAGGGCTCACGGTTGCACTCATCAGCTACTGGTACAGTGTCGGGAAGTGATATCCCTTTGAATTAATCCTGAACACTCTATTTAAGGAATTGCCTTAGGCTGAAGGCTTGCAGGCATACTCAGACTTGGCCAGTTGAGTTACCATCTAATACAAAGGAAAATGCAGATGTCATCAAAAATAGAGATTAAGTTTGTGAGGCAGATTGGAGACATCTCTTGCTACACGTTGCCCCTCAGGCTGGCTTACACGTCCAGTTTAATTACAACTCATCCAGGGGTCTCTAGCACTTCCAATTATTCTAGTAATTTCCAATTTCACCATTCACATTCCAAAAACTTGGATGTTGCTGAGACCTTGGATTTTGGTTTGAAATATGACACTGCTCTGTACCAGCCACCTTGTTTTTACCACAACCCTCCCACAGCTGTTTAAGGCTATTAATATTAAATTAATGTTCAAGGAAGTTTACAATTGCTCACTAGGAGGAAAGGAATGTGAGTTAACCACAAACCTTCCTCTTAGCGTGGCCCAGCAAAGATGTCTGGGCTTCATTACTGAGTAATGTCAGACTCCATCTTCCTCCATCTCACAGAATTTAATTTTCTTTTCTTGAAGAGGTTGCTTAGGTTGAACAATTATATGTTTACAATCCCTGTATGTTTAGTGGACAGAACTTAGGAATGTGTTAGGACCATTGGAAAAGAGGAGAGTAAGAGCTGGACAAATCACAAATTAGAAATTGTACGTGATTCCTTTAATACACGTTTACGGAGCACATCCTAGGTGCCAGGCATTGTGTCAGAGCTAGATGGACACCAGCGAGCAAAAACCAACCTGTTTCCTGTCCTCATGGAGCTTATAGTTCAGGAAATGTTTTCAAAAAAATGTTTTTAAATATTTTATTTAATTATGAGAGAGAGAGAGAGAAACAGCGTGAGCAGGGGAGGGTCAGAGAAAGAGGGAGACACAGAATCTGAAGCAGGCTCCAGGCTCTGAGCTGTCAGCACAGAGCCCAACACAAGGCTCGAACCCACAAACCTTGTGATCATGACCTGGGCCAAAGTCCAATGCTTAACCCACTGAGCCACCCACGTGCCCCAATAGTTCAGGAAATGCTTTCAATTAGATGTGTTAGTCGTCACAAACTCCAGCTCCTGGTCCTTTATTCTTCTTCCCCATCCAAATTATTCTCATTCAATAAATTGATACTTCTACTGCTGAGGGTATAGAATAGTTAGGAATGAGAGGATTTTGCTCTAAGACCTTCTGAGAAGGTAAACCCTTCTCCTCACCCCCCACTATCTTGCCTTCTCCTCCCATGCCTCCTTCTTTTCCTCTTTGTCTTCCATCTCTTTCTTTTACCATTTGCAATTTTTAATTTTGAAATAATTTCAGATGTCCAAGAGTTTCAGAATTAGTAAAGAGTTCCAATATATCCTAAACCAGATCTCCAACTTTTAATGTGTTTGTTTGCTTTACCATTCTCTCTCTCTCTCACTCTCTCTCTCTCTCTCTCACCTCTGCCCAACCCCCTGGGCATGGCTATGGATATAAATATAAATACAGACAAAATATGCTTCTATTTCTGAAATATTTGAAAGCAATTTTCAAGCATAATACCCTCTACATCTAAATACGTTAGTATATATCCTCTGTTAGTTAACCACATTCTAGTGAATAAAAGGAAGAAACTAATATTAATAGTACAGTGTCTAATCTAGAAGCCATATATTACAATTCAGCCATTTGTACCATTAATGTTCTGATCCAGAATCACATGTTGCATATTGTTGTCATGTTCCTTATGTTGCTTTAATCTGAAGCAAGTCCTCAGATTTTCTCTGTCTTTTAAGGATTTAGGGTTTGTTTGGTTGGTTGGTTTTGGTTTCGGGTTTTTTTTTTGGAATATAGGCCAGTTATCTTGTAAAATATTTCTCAGTTTGGGTTTGTCTAATATATCCTTGTTACTAAATTCAATTATGCTTTTTGGGCAGGAATAGCACAGGGGTAATGTGTTTTTCTTGGTGCACGATGATGTGCTCTTAGTGGGATAGTAATTTCAACTTTGTCCACTTGGTAAAGGTATTATCTGCCAGTTTTCTCCAACTTAAAGTTACCACTTTCCATTTGCAATTAATAAACGTGTCGAGAGCTACTTTGGGATTATATAATCATCCTGCTTTTCAACTATACTTTTACCCACAAATCCATAGGTAATTCTTATTACAAGGATGGTTCCCAAATAGTGATTTTCTATTTCTATAATTCCTTTTATCTTTATTAGTTGGAATTATACTGTAAGGAACAGCTTTCCTTTTTCCCCGGTAAACTTTTCGGAAGTCTCTCTGTCTGTCCATCCATGTATCTACCCATCCATCTCTATATTTATTCTTTCATCCATGCCATTGTATAATTCTATGTAGTACCAAAGAGTTCATGATATAGATCTATCTAATTTTTCTCCTCTAATTGAATCTGTACAGCAGGCTCGTAGTGATGGCCTTATTCACAATATTACTCAGGATAATATGGATAATAATGAGGTTTTTAAAAATTACTACTTTCTATGAGATTAGATCAGAAGACAGGATAAAAATCCATTCTTTAAAATCTTTTGGAAGCTTGTCCATGAGGGAGAGATTCATGCTTTCCAAAGTGACCTTGCATCATAAGATTAATCCAAATATGTCCATGAGCATGTGTTTGGACTGTTCACTCCTCTCAGAGTCTTCTTGTCAAAAGATAATACCCACCTGGATTGTAGGCTGAAGTTGTAAGGCTTGTCTACAGTAACTCTGGTGTTTCAATCAAGTTGACTGACCCAAGTTCCACACTATATGCTTATTTGAGAGATGAAACCTCTTACATCTTCTCATGATAACCCTCTCAGCTCTCCATGGTCTGGTCTCATTTGAACTTCCCAAATTTGGGATTTGTGTGCTACTATCCTACTCTGTTGCCAAGGATATGCAGGGAACTCAAAAGATTACAAATGAAATCAACTAGTCAATTTAACCTAAGCACATAGCCACACATTGCAGAAATGGACATGCCAATAAACTTTCATTTAAAAATATAGGAGCCTAGGTTTTAACATTTTTCTTATATATGGGGGTGCCTGGGTGGCTCAGTCGGTTGGGTGTCCGACTTTGGCTCAGGTCATGATCTCACGGTTTGTGGGTTTGAGCCTTGCATCGGGCTCTGTGTTGACAGCTCAGAGCCTGTTTCGGATCCTGTGTTTCCCTGTCTCTCTGCCCCTCCCGTGCTCATGCTCTGTCTGTCTCTGTCTCAAAAATAAATATAAAAAAAAAAATTTTATATATGTAATTGTGGACAAAATAATAATATTAGAGATGCCTAATATGTGTCTCTAATGCTTGACATTATACTCTTTCAAAGTCTCATAAAACCCCAGGTCCGTGTTGATATCCCAGTTTTTCAAATCTGCAGCAGGGGATTTAGAGTGGCTACATAATTGGACTGAGCTTAAAGCTAACAGGTGGAAAGGATGGAATTCAACAAGTTTGTCTTAATTTAAAAAGTCATGTTTTCCCTTTGTATTGCATCGGTAGTATACCAGTTACCAATAATAAATATACAGAGGAATAAACACATATAGTCTATGAAATCAGTAAGATTAAAAGCGTATGGGAGTCCTTAGTAGGCTAATTCAGTCTCTTATCTTTAGAGTACAATAGAATGCTCAAGTTCAAGGTGTTTCTTTATCTGATTGGGCTTTCCTTCTTTTGTTCTATTTATCTCTTCCTTTCTTTGTACTATCCGTATGTTTTAAAATCTGCACACATGATCAAGAAACAGAGTATTTAAGAACCTTAAAATCTGAGAGATAAGGATGATAATGGCACTTTATCCCCATGATAATTTATAACTAGACCAAGGTTTGAGTTCCCATTTTAATAAAATGAGCTCACTAAGTTGAATTTTCTGTATCAAACAGCAGGTGGTGGTACTGGGTTATTCTATCAAGTTTAAGTACTTCTAGATAGTGCTGTGTTGTTGAAGCAACATATATATGACAGATATTTTGGTTTCAGAAACATTCACATCATCCTGTTAAGATTTACTTTATAACATAATACACATGATCTCAAATTATTTGAAAAATAATTACATAAATATAAATCTTTTAGAGGAAAGAAGATGATTGTATGTATGTAAACACACATCATTTAAATCATTTAAACAGCATAGTACTTCACACAATTATTTAAATAGTATTTAAATATGTATTTTGAGTAATAAATATTATTTAGTATTGGGGAGTAAATATATCAAGTATACTCTAAATCTGTAATTATTATAAAATTAGAAGTACTAAATGGTAAAGACTAAAGAAATCTTTGTCATTTAGTAAAAGAATAGATGGAAAATAAATTTATTTTCACTCTTAATTCCTCCTTGAGTAATGATTACCTTTAAACACTTTCAACTAGCCCTATAACGTATATATTTCTATTACTCATCAATCCACATTCCTATTCCACTGTATTCAAGATCTCTGCATAATTTATCTTGAGTCTTGACTGCATTTCAGTTCTCAGTTGATTAAAGCTTAAAGGGAGTGGTGTTTTCCAGAATCTTTGATCCAGGACTGGATTTGGTTGAATAGTGGGAAGGGGATAAGGAAAAAGGAGAGTATTGTACTCTTTCACTTTATTGGTAAAATACTATTTGAATGTTGTAGTTTTCTAGGCCATGATGATGACGATGATGATATATTATTTGAACCTGTGTCTTAGAGGTCCCAGGCCACACAATTTAAAGGCAACATTTATAACCTTGGCTGATTTTAGAGAATATTAGGCATCAGATGGTATCTACAAAGATTTCGATTACTGTGTTGCAGTGCTGACTCCATGGCAGAGGGACTGGAGGAAGGAAGAGGCAGGTGGCTGGTGTGAACCGGGAGTCTTGTGGAAGCATCACAAGTTAAAATTGAGGCAACAGTTAGAGAAATAAAGTGACTTAGTAAAAGGACTCAAAGTGCTGCATATCAGACTCTACAAAGTGGAGATGTGGGGACCACTTACAGTTTATTTTAGGACCAACCTGTATGACTTCAACATTCTTTTTGCGGCCACTGTGAAAGTGGAGCTAAGTTTAGCGGCAAGGTCATTACCAAACAGTTCTGAATGATTAGCTATATCTATGGCACAGTTGACCTGTGTGTGTGTATATATATATATATATATATATGATGATGACATATATCCATATTTTATATATGATTATATACTCATATATCACATGCATGATATATAAACACAATATATATTATCTATTACATATGTGTATCTGATTTATTCTTCAGTTGCAAACCCTACTGAAATAGAAGTTCTGGAAGGTAGGAAGTTGGGAATCACATTGTAAAAAGATTTTCCATGTAACTATCATGCACAGTATAGTTGTGATTGACTGGTTGGGGAATTTTCTAAACTATTGTTAAAAGCGATAGCTTCATAGTATAATGAAAAAAAGAAAAAAGAAAAAGCAGTACAGGTGCAGTAGAAGCAAACCAGGCTGTGTGGCTCAAAACCCATATGCGTTTGGAGCCCTCTTAATGGAATGAAATTAACTATTACAAATACAAGAGTAGATGCAGTGCCTTTAGAGGAAAGCGACTTCTTAGGCATAAACAATGAAGCCAGTTTCACTTCTTATCAGCCTGGACATATTCCTGAGGCCTTTCTGAGTTGAGAATAATGGCTTCCTGGGGCTGTCAAGAGCAAATGAGCTAACAGCCCTACCTGGATTGTGAAACACCCAACCGCTATGGAGAGTATTATCCTCTTCATTCATCTCTGATTGCCTACTTCATATGCAAGAGTGTGAAGTGAATAGAGAAAACTGCTCAAGATTTTGAGAAGTTCAGTAGGACAATTACGCAGTCCTGCATCCCCTGTTGTTCTCCAATTTTTCCAGAGAACTCCAACAGTCTTACACATTGAAACCTTAGAGAGCATTTGTTGGATAAATGACTGGTTAAATGGTGAATAAATGAATGGATGAGTGAATGAATGATAGAAGAAAAGGCTTATGTAGCCCTGCTGCTATCACAAAATATGGGTGTGCAGAACTTTAGAAGTGACTTGTTCATTTGTGGATTTTAAACTGATTAAATGCATTCTGGGGCAAATGTGATTAATTGAGATAGGTGGAGTGTATCTGTGAGGGCCTCCTGGAGGAAGATCCTTTTTGCAAAGCTTCAGAAGGAGCTTGTTTACAAAAAGAAACAAACAAAAAACGAAACAAAACAAAACAACAACAAGAAAGTCATCCTAAAAGCCATGTTTTCATTTCCATCTCAACATGAGGGTACCAATAGTGCAAATTCACCTTGTACAACAGGGCGGTTTCAGTAAAAAGTATTTAGGCGTTTAAAATAAGCAAAATAGATATTTACTAATAGATATTTACTCTGTGGAAAAAACACAGGACTTTACCAGGCATCTAAAAACTATGTCTTTGTAACCACACTAAATCCTCACCACAGCCCATAGACTCAAGTTTTTCTCTAGAAAACTAGGACTTCAGAGACTTCATGACTTCCTAGGATCACAAGATCTTAGATATGAAAAGACAGTGGAAATAAGATTCAAACCCTAATCTCTGATTTAACACCCATGATCTCCTATATCATGGTAAGTAACAAAATATTATTTTTGCACCTTGTAAAAGTGTAAGTAGACAAAGAACTTTCCTGTATTTTAACACTTGCCCTGTTGAGAATATGAATGGCTTTTAATTATTTGCCTTGATTTTATAACATTTTCTAATGGGTTCAAAAAAGGCTATCCAGTTCCTGGTAATGGGGTCACACTGCATCTAAACCCACCCTTCTCACACATAATATGGCAAAATATGAGGATCCTAAATTACACACACACACACCCCATACATGCCATACATACACACACGCATACATGCCTATATAGACATATGTACACATATCTAATATGTTTTATATTTTGAAAACAGAAAAATGAATTTTAAAAAGAAACTTAAAGGGACATGTGGGTGGCTCAGTCGGTTCAGTGACCGACTTCGGCTCAGGTCATGATCTCATGGTCCGTGAGTTCGAGCCCCGAATCAGACTCTGTACTGACATCTCAGAGCCTGGAGCCTGCTTCAGATTCTGTGTCTCTTTCTCTCTCTACCCCTCCCTGCTCAAGTTCTGTCTCTCTCTGTCTCAAAAATAAATAAACATTAAAAAAATTAAAAAAGAAGAAACTTAAAACATCGTGTTTGGATACTGGTTTACAGCTATACCAGAATATATGTAGGCAAAAGCACACTGAAGTAACTACAAAATAGACCAGTTTGTAAAGTGAGCTGAAAACTACCAGGAACATTTGGGATGTATAGGTGCAATATGAAATTTATGCTTCTGGCTTTTTTTTCTATACCCTCTATGAATGTTAATTAAACATATATCAGAGGAAATAAAGATTGGGTAGAAGCTACAGTTTAGAGACAATAAATTTATCAAATGGGCAGCTTTTTATGATTTTTTTTCCTTGTTTTATCAGTCTTGCAGTTCTGAAGGACCCTGCCTTAGACTTGTTCATATAAACAAATATGCCTTGTGTTGTGTGTGTGTCTAAAAGGAGACTTTTAAGCTCATCCCCTTTATTGACCTCTAAAACCAAGTTTAAGCCATCCTGGTCTTACTCTATAAATATTTAAATGTTTTATTTTTCTCAGTCATTCCTGATAATGCCTCTGCTTCATACCAACAATGTGGCAGGATCTGAAGACACGTTATTTGGGACATATGTTTCTGGTTTGTGATTGGGGTGCAAATTAAATGCAAGAGGGCAATCCCAAACAGACTGTGTGTGGCCAAATTAAAGAAGTTTATGCATCTATAAGGAGAGCCCAGATATAGGAATTCTAATTAGGAAAACAATATGATATTCTCTCTGGGATCCTGGATTTTCATTCAAAATGTTGAACTTCCTTGGAAGGTCTTCATATTTGCTTTTCATTTGAAGTTCCAAATTATTTTTGCAAAAATCAATTTTACATGATACTATTAAAGTATATGCCCTCACTTTCTTTTCAAGTTTCAAAGACTGTGGATGTGTGCTATTGATTTGATTCCCAAATTCTGGTAGATGTCCCAAGAAAAAAAATGCATAAAACTCTAGACCCAAAAGTGCCCATTAGTTAGCTCTGAGCACGCCAAGTTGTCGAGCAATATTACAGTTATGATCTTTAAAGCATTTGTGAAAAAGCTGGATAACGTTGCGTAAAAAAGCTGGATTTTATGGCGTCTTCTATGCCAAAGAGATTGTCCAACAGAATGCACCCTGGTAAACCTAATTATTACTGCACATATGGTACGTGGCATCATAAGCTATTTTTGAGGTTTGGGGAAAGGGAGAGCCAAGTGACGACCACAACAGGGCGTGCTGAACACTTTTAACTCCGAATCTAACATCCTTATTTTGGCAGAGCATAAGACACAAAATGCTACTTCAGAGATCTGTCTCTCACATATTTAATTTGAGGACAAATAATTCAGTTAAAATTTACAGGGAGAGGTGGAGAAGGGAGTGATATACAAGAAGCCGGGATAGCGCTTCTAGTTCAGGGAAGATTGCTCTTCAGAATAACATAGCTGTTAATAGCAAGGACAGCTTTCATTTCATACTTTAAAGCCATGGCAGCCTTTATGACTGTTGCCTTTATTGAGGGAAAAAATGCAGAATCTGAGTTAGAAGGCAACTGAACTTGAACATTAAAAATTTTTAATTCTTGAATGTGTAGGCTGTTGCATAAACAAAATAAATTGGGGAGAATGAACTCAGAAACATGGAAGCCATCAGCCATTTATCACAGTTGCCTGTATGTCTTTAACCGTTTAGGTTTGAAAAGTTCTTCAGAGAAAGAATTAGACATTAAATAAAGAGGGTTATTTTAACTTTTTAAAATTTTATTTATTTTCCAGAGACAGAGAGGGACAGAACATGAATGGGGGAGGAGCAGAAAGAGAGGGAGACACAGAATCCGAAGCAGGCTCCAGGCTGTAAGCTGTCAGCCCAGAGCCCGATGCTGGGCTTGAACTCATAAACTGTGAGATCATGACCTGAGCTGAAGTCAGTCGCTCAACCTACTGAGGCACCCAGGTGCCCCTAAAGGAGGTTATTTTATACATACGACTTCGGTGTGTCAGTCTGGTGAGAACTGTTCTTAAATTAGATGTGTGGTTATCTCACTGTGGCTTCAGAGAAGTTCAGACATTCTTCTACCTCCATCCCTGAAATGTTTTAAAAGTCAATCTTGTCTATTGTTTAGTTGCAGAATCTTTTACTCAGAGGTCATTATGGTGGTGGAGAGGGCATGCCCATAATGCCTAGAGCACGTGTAAGGCATTCACACATACTGAATGATAATTATGCTTACATCTTCTACCATCTTTTGTTGGACCTCGGAAGCCTTTGATTCTACAAGTCCTAGAAACTTAGCAGATTCCTGGCACCCTTTCCCCCTGGTTTTAAATAAAAGTAAGAATTTCCTTCTCTAGCAAAACAAAGGGATATGCTTCTCCAGTTTTCCATTCTAAATACTGAAGAAAAAAAAAAGGACACTGCTTAAAGTTAAGGACTGTCTTCATTAGGGCAGAGTAACTGGGAGCAAATAATAAATATTCCCAGTAGATCTATATTCATCAACCAGGCTAAAAGAAAATCATGACATCAGAATTTTGAGTAGTATTTTCTTCTTTTTGGTTATTTCATACTGTTTTAAAACCAAATCAGATATACTTTACTTACTTTATTTCAATATACCATTTAACAAATGAGGAAAACCGAATCCAGATTTTAATCCTGCCTTTATTTATATTTTTCAGTTGCATGATTTATAAACCTCTGTGGCATATAACTTCTAAGCATTATGATAAGCTTCAAACGATTTACCACTTCATTTTTTCCTTTGAGAATGAACTAGAATTACAGTTCTTTAAACCTGGGCCCTTTTATTGCTATTGCTGTTTCTTCCAAAAGGTGGCGCTTGTGTAATCTTTTTCTTCCTCAGGGTGCAGAGCACCGGGGGAGCCAGAGGGACCAGAGTGAATTTTCAGAATTGTTTTTCTTTGACAAACTCCAAGTAGCCACGTCAAAAATCTGCATTTTTGTAATTGCAGCTCCTTTAGGCGCAAAGAACTTTTCACACAAGAATTAGTCCTATTTTGTGAAAGAAAAGCAGGCTTCCTGTCTTGGTTTCTTTTACTTTAGGGTTCTTTAGCCCAAGTTTATTTTATAACGTTCTTCTTTCCTTCTGATCCTTGACTAAAGTTCTGTTTTTTCTAGATAGCCTTGATCCATTTGAAGTTGTCTTTCTTAATTAGAATGCATAAACAACACACAAGTATGTCTGGACTCTGTCAAAACAAACCTTTCTGACGGCATAAATCAAGAAGGATAAATCATTGAGACAGGAGAAAGCTTTGAACTGTGGATGGACAAGGAGAGTGAGAGGCACAGAGGGAAAAGGGAAACATGTTGGAGAGATTCTGATGATGAGACAGGAATTCACAGATGAGACTTGAAATCAAACATGCAAGCGCTTCCCAGAAGTTCATGTAAATTGTTTCCAATCCTCGCAGCTGAAAAGAAATTTAAATAAGATCTAGTGAAGTCCGACACTTCATTTCACAGATGAGAAAATTGAGTCCCAGAAAGGTAAAGGAGTGTGTTCCATGGAGCAAACCGAATTCTGTTTCTACCGCTGGTGACAGAATGGGATGGCATGCTGAGGAGATGTGTTAAGTTGCAAGTCGTAGAGAAACAAAATCTTAGATAGTTTTGAAAACTGATGTCCTTATAACAATTATTCTTTTTGTCAGACACATATTATTTTGAGCCACTATGCTGTCTTAGAAGCTCTCCTCTGCTCCATACAGGAATATGGTCATTCATTGACCCTGTAAGTGACAGATCTGTGCTGTCTGATATAGTAGCCATCAGCCACATATGACCATTTAATTGAATTTTAAGTTAATTAAAACTAAATGAAAATAAAAATTTAGTTCCTCAGTTATGCTGGCCACATTTCAAGTACTAAGCATCCGCATGTGGCAAATGGCTGCTATATTGGCGGGGCTCACATAGAAGTTTCCGTCACTGCTGAAAGTTCTCTTAGGCAGTACTATTATTTTGGATCGCTATTCAAAGTATGAAGAGAGTACAACACAAAGTTAGGTATATAGTGTGATGGGCTAATCCAGGGTGTAATATCTAAAAGGTGTATTTTATGGGGCACCTGGGTGGCTCAGTTGGTTAAGCGTCTGACTTCACCTTAGGTCATGATCTCGCCATTCCTGAGTTTGAGCCCCTCCTCTGACGGCCACCGCTCTGTTTCAGATTCTGTGTCTCCCTCTCTTCCTCTGCCCTTTCCCTACTCAGGCTTTGTCTCTCTCTCAAAAATAAATAAACATTTAATAAAGCAAAACAAAACAAAACAAAATAAAATAAAATAATAAAATAATGTGTTTCATAATCTGTGGGTCCCTAAACAACTTCTCAACCAGCTATGGAAAACCAGCAGGTTTATGTCCTTTTATGACTTCCTCAGCCCTCTTTCTCCTACTACTTATGCCTTCTCTAATATTCTCCTTCTTTTTCTTTTTTGAGTGTTTAATAAATCTTGTGGTTACCTTATTTATTCCTTCATGTGTGCATCATTTGATTCCATTCCCCAGTGTCCAGTGAGTACATACCATGTGACAGGCGCTGCACTTACATAACGGAAGGAAGCATCAGATGCTCAGTGATGACGAATGGGCTGGGAGGAAAATACGTGTCCAGAGCCTAGTCTGGACAGGGACCAACTTCTCAGCCCATTTGAATTGGCTATCAGCAAAACTTTGTAGACTAATGGATGGAAGCTTGTTTTGAGGGCTTTAGTGACTTGCCCAAAATAATACTGATGGTCAAAAAAAGAAAAAATATCCTCAGACTGGAATCCATGTCTTTTTACATTGAGTTCAGTGTGTTTCTCTAATCCATTAATGTCCCCGGATAGAGACTAGTTTATGCCAAATTCATAGTTTCTTTTGCTATCTGCCAATGAATCATCAAATAAGTTGTGTCTTGCATATATTGACATTCTTTCTTTCTAAGCCCGATTTTCTGAATTTCTTTGAACAAAGACAGAATTATATTTGCATGGGCTTTTCTTTGGAGCCCTTCGCTAAGTGCTTATAAAAGGTCCTTGTGCTTAATTGATCTGTGCTTGATGTTCTACCAATACTTTGAACTCTGAGGTGTTGACAAGGCTTAAATGTAAATTAAACAAGTGCTCTTTCTATTTAAAAAAAAGGATATATATAATTTTTACCAGGTGCCAGATGAATAAAATCACCTTGTTTGCAGACAATCAAGATGACATGGGTCGCGTGCAGCTCTTCAGGTTTGGTACTTCCCATGACCGTCTGTGTAACAGTGTGATTCCTTCAGGGACACCTAAATCCAGATGCTATTCAAACTCTAGGTCTTACATTGATTTTCTCTTTCAGCAGCACTTGCGTGGAAATTTGACCACCCACCCCATCAGTCAAGTGGCTTTAACTGGGCCCATTCCTGTCTCTGTACCACATTCTTTGGAAGTGCTTCACCCATACCACGTGCTAGTCAGTAGGAAGCCTGGTCTGCTAGGTACTTTCCCCCACACATACAAGTTATCAGTCAAATGTTAATTTTTATGTTTTGGTGAGGTCTCTTATATCCTATGTCACTTGCAATTATTTTAATCACAAATTGTATTCTAGTGGGATGGTGGTGCGTTTATTTATAAAATGAAGCTAGCTAGAGATTGTCCTTATCTTCATGCATAGAAATCTTCAATAATCCTACGGTGTTTTCTTATCCTATCCATCAAATTTGCCGTGCAAGATTTGACTGACTGAAATGTTCCTAATCTTTCATAGAGCATGACCCTGATTCCGTTATCTTTTCTCATTTTGTCACACTTTCCTGCCCAAACAAATAAAACAAAACAAACCGGTAAAAAGTTCTCTCTAGGGTGACTTTTCCACTTTTAAGTGCCTCACACCCCTTTCTGTCCAATCCATCAATCCTGAGTCTTTTCTTTTTTTTTTTAAGTTTATTTATTTTGAGAGAGAGAAGGAGAGAGAGAGAGAGAGAGAGAGCGAGCATGTGTGCATAAGCAGGGAGAAGGGCAGAGGGAAAGGGAGAAAATCCCGAGCAGGCTCCACATTGTCCATGAAGAGCTTGTCACAGGGTTTGATCTCACAACAGTGAGATCATGACTTGGGGCGAAATCAAGAGTACAATGCTTAATAGACTGAGCCACTCAGGGGTCCAAAGAGTCTTTTGTTTCTTATCTACAATTGATTTGTTCTTTCTTTCAAGGTTTCCTCTGGTATATCAGAATTCAAAAGTTCTCATGACCAAACACACTGTTCATGGGTTTTAAATACACTCTTCTTTGCGTAAGAAAAGTACAATTACACATTGACTCATATACTGGCCAGCGTAATGAAATAAATTAACTTCTCCGTAACAGAACACTCCCTCACTATGTGGCTTTGGACCAGTGACTAACATTGTGGACTCTAATGTTCTCATCTGAAAAATTAAGTAAAAGTGCATAATAAAAAGAATTAAATACAAATTATGATAAAAATATAACAAAAAAGGGGCACCTGGGTGGCTTAGTCGGTTAAGCATCCGACTTTCGCNCAAAAAGAAAAAATATGATATAAAGAATTATCATTATAATAAAAAGAAATAAAAATATTGCTCATATTCTGTTTCTCTCAGTCCTTTGTCTTTTAAAAGAATCTAATAAGGAAAACACAGTGCCTAGCAATTTTAGTCCCTAGTAGCTGTGTGTGACAGAGAATAACTCAGAATAGTCTTTTCTAGAATTTGTTATCACTAGTGAAAATGATTTGAAAAAAAGTGTTTGGTCAAAGATAAAATTTGTCATTTTCTTGAGGATTTTTATGATTCTCTGCTAGTAAGACTGGAGCTGGATATNGTGATATGTTCAGCTGAAGAGTAGCTTTGTGTCATTAAAATGTATCCCAGTTAATATTACATAGCATTAGAAAATTCCACCATATTCTTGAATAATCCACATCTGGAAATTGGCTGCACACTTAAAATGACATTTGTACTGATTTCGGCTGGAATCGTTTGTATTTGTTCTGTGTCTTGGGAATCTCTCCATCCGGTGAAGGAGCACAGAGCTGACTTTTTCCTGGTCATTCCTGCAATACACACACCTCTCTCTCATAGCCACAGCACATCTTAACTAGATGATTTGGCTTCTTTTTTTTTTTTTTTCTTTTGTATCTTGATCACATTGAGATACGTGGCACTTACTATTTCAAGGACATTTTTTATACAACAAACAAATTCCAAATCAGAGTTATTCCTTGAAAAATATTCTAGAAACCAAAATAGACCATCACTTTCTAGACTTTGCTTTAAGATTTTTTTTAATGTTTATTTATTTTTGAGAGATGACAGAGTGTGAGCAGGGGAGGGGCAGAGAGAGAGAGAGAGAAACACAGAATCGGAAACAGGCTCCAGGCTCTGAGCGTCAGCACAGAGCTTGACGTGGGGCTCCAACTTACACACTGAGAGTTCAAGACCTGAGCCAAAGTTGGACGGTCAACCGACTGAGCCTCCCAGGTGCCCCTAGACTTTTCTTTTAAACCGAAGTTACTTATGTGGTCTATCTACTAACCATATCCTAACTCAATCTTGGTGTGATACTAGCTCAAATCTCAGGTATTCCACGAAGCCCTGCTCTTGTTGGAGCTCCTGTTATGAATACTTAAAGCACATGCTGCTCACTGTCATAGCGCCCCTCAGTATGACTCTACTCTCCACAGAGGAAATGTTAGATCCTGAACTGCATGAACTAGTTAGCTCAACAGAACTCATTGGAAATTCAAGGGATACTGGAAACTATAATTTTGCTGTAGCTTGAACTTGCCCAGATTCAAGGAAGGACAGACTTCTGAACAATATCTCCTCTGGCTGAAGTTCAGTACTACCCTAGGCCAAATACTCTTTTTTTTCTGTAAAATGCAAACAAAACCGGTTTTTTTTAAAATAAAAAAGTTGTTATTTTTATTGAAAATGGTTTTCATTCATCTTTTCATACTATGACAAATTTCTCTAATCTGACATTTGCATTTTGAACTCTAAGCCTTTTCATGAAAATGTTCTTTCATTTTTATTTTTAAAAACCCTCTAAGTTACCTAGGATGACTGATGATTGAAGAATTTCCCAACACAGCCATCAATAGATCTACTTACTGTCAACAAGTAAGCAATGCGTGAATGGGTAAAATGACTTTGACAAATTCTTTTATTTACAGACATTAAAAAATAGAGACGTTGTCTTTTAGTTCGATGAATATTTATACACTTAACATAAAGTGAAGTCATGGAGACATGCCCATCTGTTTATTTTTTAAAATCTGTGGTGTCAACAATTTAGAAGTTTCCAGTAAAAAACAGGAATGAAGGCATTCTTGTGGGATGTAGTCAAATCAAGGAATTCTATCCAAATGTTTGAAACAGGAAAAATTTGTCATATTTCCAGAAAAGTTTCAATTGAGCTTTTCCTTTTTATAATTTACAAACACCATTTTAACCGATATCTATAGATATCTGTGTGTGTTTTTATGTATGTGTTTTATATATATATATATATATATATATATAAAGTACTAAGAAGATTCCATGTTGTTTAGCAGTTGTGAAAGCCTAGATGACACGAAACACAACTTCGAAGCTGACAGTACTGGCTATGGAGTAACCACCAGCGTGAGAGGACAGTATTGAAAAAAGGACAAAACTCCCTTATCTGAGTATCATTTACTGCGATTTAGCTAGGAACATAACACTAGAGAAGAGCAAAAAGCATGTTTGCTTGTTCTTTCTTTGTTCTCTTCACCTGTGTTCCATCCTTCTCTATCCCATCTGGGTCTTAGAAGGCTAATTTTTGAAAACTGTCTTGCTGTGGCTCCCTTGCCAGCTGGCCTCTGCTTGGAAGCAGCCAGTGGACTGAGAAATGACGGTAAAAGGAAAGTAAGTGGCCGCTTCTCCCTCTCCCTCCCTCTAAAGGAACCAGTCCCAGGAATAAGCATTTTCCTCTTCCCCACCTGGAAACCACTCCTTTGCAGTTCCAATTCTCAATGAAATCTGGTAACACCGTTTCTTCCTCTGTCTCTGTGGTCCTATGGGCGGAAAGCACTTTCCACCATTGCTAGCCTTTAGGTGCCGCACTACCCCTTGTTTGTTCCTTTGATATGTGCCCACAGGTGATCAGGACCACTATCCATAAAAATAACTGTAGTCTTTTTAAACAAATTTTTATTAATTCCAAGTTAGTTAACATAGATTGTAATAATGGTTTCAGGAGTAGAATTTAGTGATTCATCACTTACATACAACACCCAGTGCTCATCCCAACAAGCGCCCTCCTTAATGCCCATCACCCATTTAGCCCATCCCCCCACCTACAACCCCTCCAGGAACCCTCAGTTTGTTCTCTGTATTTAAGAGTCTCTTATGGTTTGCCTCCCTTTCTGTTGTTTATCTCATTTTTCTTTCCATTCCCTATGTTCATCTGTTTTGTTTCTTAAGTTCCACATATGAGTGAAATTATATGATATTTATGTTTCTCTGACTGACTTATTTTGCTTAGCATAACACAGTCTAGTTCCATCCACATTGTGGCAAACAGTAAGATTTCATTCTTTTTGATTGCCAAGTAACATTCCATTGTGTATATATATCTATCGCATCTTCTTTATCCATTTGTCAGTTATTAACATTTGGGCTCTTGCCATAATTTGGCTATTGTTGATAGTGCTTCTAGAAACATTGGGGTGCATGTACCCTTCAAGCCAGTTTTTTTTTTATCCTTTGGATAAATACCTAGTAGTGCAATTGCTGGAACATAGGGTGGTTCTATTTTTAATTTACTGAGGAATTTCCATACTGTTTTCCAGAATGGCTGAACCAGTTTGTATTCCCATCAGCAGTGCAAAAGGCTTCCTCTTTCTCCACATCCTCACCAACATCTGTTGCTTTCTGAGTTGTTAATTTTAGCCATTCTGGCAGATGGGAGGTAGTTTCTCATTGTGGTTTTGATTTATATTTCCCTGATGATGAGTGATGTTGAACATCTTTTCATGTGTCTGTTAGACATCTGTGATATCTTCTTTGGAAAAGTGTCTGTTCATGTCTTTTGCCCATTTCTTCACAGAATTATTTGTTTCTTGGGATTTAAAAAGCAGATATAGTCATAATATGAGAAGGAAGAGTGTGCTTTGTTTATTGTCTCATGGACTGTGGGAATATAATTAATTATTAAGTCACTCAAATAAGTTTTCATTATGAATATTAAAAACTAATTCATATTCATTACTGGATAAATAATACATGGCATAGAAAAAATTAAATAGAAAAGGAAGTAGTAATTAACCTTACTGATTGATTGCAGTGCATTAGCTGCATCCCCATGAGGTAGGCACTGTTAGTTTCCCATTTTAAAATATAAGACTCAAACTATTGAAAGATGAAATGACTCATATAAGGTTATACAGCCATGGAATGGCTGGGGAAAAATTTGAACTGAGATAGACTGACTCTTAAGCTTTCGTTCTTAATCACTAAACTCTAGTACCTCTTGGAATGGAATGAAGAAATGAAAGTAAATGGCATTTGTTGAGTATCTACTATGCTCCAGGGAGTGCACGAGATGCTTAAGTATGCACTACCTCAGAACTGCCCTTTCAGAAATACTTGAGAAGGTCAACTATTCTGTTACGAGAAACTCTTTTCTAAATTTTTGTGACACCCCACCGTACTCTGGTTTTCCTCCTCCTTTCTGGCTATTGTCATCCTTTGCTTGCACTTTCTTCTCTATTCAATCTTTAAATGCGTGATCATTTTGAGTTTCCTTTTTGCTTTTATTCTTCCTTGGTTGAGTTCATCTAATTAAGTGGCTTTAAAATGCCAATGATATGCAGATGACTTCAGGGTGCCTGGGTGGCTCAGTCGGTTCAGTATCAGATTCTTGATTTCAGCTGAGGTCATGATCTCATTGTGAGATCAAGCCCCATGTCAGGTTCCACACTGCCCCATCTCTGTCCCTCCCCCACTCATGCATTTACACGGGTATACTCTCTCACTTTTTACAAATAAATAAACTTCAAAAACAAATAAAATAAAATGCCAGTGATATGAAGATGACTTTGATGTTTTTATTTCTAATTTGTACCCTCTCCTAAATCCTAACCTTTACGTCCAATCACCTCCTGGACATCTGCCGTTGTGTGTCTGGCAAGCATCACAGACTTAACACAGCCAAGTGACGATGCTTGATTCATTTGTTCGGCCTGCTTCTCTCTTTGTCATCTCCATTTCTTTAAATAGCATGATTATCTATTCCAACTAATCAAGTTAAACATTGAGGAATTATCCTGGAATATTCCTGCTTTCCTTCCGCTTATATCAATACCTTTAGTCAGCTCCCTGTGCAGAGATCCAAGCCTCTCCCCTGCCCACAACCATCATCTTTGGCCCCAGTCATTGTGATAGTTTCTTCACTGATCATGCTGTTGTCAGTCATGCTCTCCTTCAAGGCTGTCTATTCATGGTTGCCAAAATGATGGGTTTAGGCATGTCATGCCCCTTTACTGTTCAAAACTCTACATTGGTTTGCAAACAAAATGCACCCTGACTTCTTGCATAGGATCAAAATCTTACTTAATCTGGTTCCTGTTGAATGAATGAATCCTATTAGCTACTCTGCCTCACTGAAAAGATGGCACATTCATTTACTTATTCCTACAAATTATATACACACACCCAGTTTTTCTTATTCAAGGAGAATTTGGTCAGGAATGGATATTGTCATAAACTCTGTGCTGATAGACGGAAGGCAAAGACAGCAGTTTTGTTCAAAACCTAGTAACAATTTCTCCTTGGCTTATCTCCAAACCATTCACAAAGAGCTCATAAGTGTAAAATAAAAGGAAGGAAAACATTTTGTATCAATGTTTAAACTGAATTTGTCAAAGAAATACGCGTTTTATTGGCATCTTCTTAATTCACATTGCTAAATAATGATGTTATTCAACAATAACAATGTTAATAATTTTAATCAGCTGGGGAATTCATAATTTAAAAAAACCCATACCAAAGAAATTGAATCATTTACACATGTGGTTATGATCAATACTCTGTTTATAAAAAATAATTTCCTATCAAGTGGTTTTGATTCACACTGGGAGGAAAGAACACAAAGATTTGTGTTACTACCCAATACAATGATGGACACGCAACATGATACATGGATTCTACTAAACCAGACATCCAAGTGATAGGCTGCTATAGGGATTCCATCTTGTTTGTGGTGAGAAAGAAATGTATTATGATTCCACTTTGGATAATGACTCTGAGGGACACCTGGGTGGCTCAGTGGCTTAAGTGTCCAACTTCAGCTGAGGTCATGATCTTGCAGTTCCTGAGTTCGAACCCCACATCAGGTTCTGTGCTGACAGCTCAGAGCCTAGAGCCTGCTTCAGATTCTGTGTCTCCCTCTCTCCTTGCCTTTCCCTCTGCTTGTACTCTTTGTCTCTCTCTTTCAAAAATAAATGAGCTTTTAAAAATTAAAAAAAAATAGTGACTCTGAAATTGCCAGGAATTTAGTTTACTACACAACTTGCTACTTTGACAATGGTGAGTGTGTTAATATATTGTTCCAAGTTCATCTTTTGTAGAACTATTTCCTTTTCATGCCCAAAGAAATCACAAAGGGAATATCTGATCCTGTTTATTCCAAATAAGTAATGGATCAAGCTTTATTTTCTCTCTTGCCTTGTAAAACTATTGCCAAATGAAATTACCACCAGTAAGAAATAAGGAAATTTGGTTAAAACAATTCAAATTGAAAACTATGTTCAATTTTACTTAGGTTTTTATTCCAACATGCCAAGTTGATCCCTTCATCTATATTCGCTTAGGTATGCTTTCAATAATAAGTATTTTTTGTTTATTTTTAAAAATAAAGATACAGATGCTATGGCAGAAATGTGCAAATATACAGGCAGTGACCATAATTTTATGGGAGTGACTTTCTTATATGACTTATAAAGTGATCCTGATGAAAATTCCCAAGAAGCACTTCAAAAATGTCTTGAGCAATAGAAACATCATTGTATGATATCTCCTCCAATGACTCTTATGGAAGATACCAGCTATTTTTACATGTATATTCTGCTAAAATTATGATTTTTAAAATTATATCTAATACTTGATCATTTTCTCCTTTGTCCTTAACATGACAGCCATTTACCTCTGCCCTACTTTTCTACATTTCTCAAATGTTTTTTTTAATGAGATACATCGCAATCAGTAATGATTCATGTGGTTGTTTGCTTTTGGATAATTTCCTCTCCTTCCTCTGATAAACTCTGAAATGGATTTGAGAACATTGAGTAATGGCAGAATTGGATATGAACCAAGAACAATTAGATGTTTAAAAATTATAGTGCTGCCTATTACATAGAATTGATTTTCTTTCCTGGGAATATATGCAGCTGAAAATATCCCCAAAATGAAGTTATCTCCTTTTAGTCCCTGTAATTCCCATGTAAGCATGACTTAAGTCTTAACAACATATATGTAAAGAATGAGATAGTAAATACTATTAAGCATGACTTTCATAACCCAAATTCATTTATGAGATGTTCAAACCGTCATCTACCATGAGCTGAAGGAAAAAGGGAAAGACCTTTGTATTTTCTGGGTAGTGATTAAAAACCACAACACAAGAAACATAGGTCTTAGGGACATGGTGAGGCCTAACACTGAGAAGGCCAACAGAGTCAAGGTGGAGCGTTTCCATTTTGAGTTGAGGAAAGTTGATCCTCTGACTGACAAAGACTCTCTGTGCCCAAACTTTGGTCGGGTTCCTTTAAGCCCCTTTCTCAACTAGGCCTCATCCCTGGATCTTGTCCTCAAGCCTGTATGGCCCAGTTTCAGCAAGAATCCTGCTAGGTCAGTCTAGGGAGAGTTCCCAGCCCTGGAATCTGACCACTCTTGATATCTAATCATATTCTTCATCCTTTTCCATCCCTCAGGTGATAGCGGATTATCCTGGTCTGTCTTCAGCAAGAATCCTCCCCTACCCCCTGATGTTTTCCTCTTAGTAATTTCTCACCCATCAATCCTCATCTATTCGTTGGCTATAAATCCCCTCTGTTCTAGCTGTACTTGGAATTGAGCCCAGTTCTAGACTGGAGTTTCTTTTTTGCTATTGCAACAGTTCCTTAATAAAATCTGTTTTTGTCACTTTCAACTACTGTCTGGCTCTGTATTTTCTGAAAGTCTCAAGTATCTTTTAAAAGAAGGTGGGACTGTATGTTGCTATTAATGAGTAAGAGTGAGAGGGTGGCGAAGAAGCAAAAGAGAGAGGAAGGTCTGTTGCTGTTCACCAGGCCAAAGGTCAAATATACTCCAATGTGTCTGTGCCACAAATGAGTAGAAACTCTCCGAGTTCCTCCACATGAATGGAGTTCTTATTTTTACCTTTGCAGACTCTTTCTCTCCGCTCTGCTCTCTGTATCACTCTTTCCAACCAGTTGTTCATTGGTCTTTACTATTTACCCTGCCACTTTATTTTACCATGTTTTTTCACTTATGCTAGTCTTTCCACCTTTTAAAAATAATTTCTACCCTTGTGATGCAATCCCTTTCCATCAGCCTTTAATACGGTTAGTTAGAATTTGTTAAAATTTGAACTGATGTCATCTTTTTCCGTTTTAATAGTGAATCATCAAAATAATACACTTTGTGATTTTAATTTTTTTTAAATGTTTTATTTATTTCTAGGAGAGAGAGAGAGACAGCGTGAGCAGGGGAGGGTCAGAGAGAGAGGGAGTCACAGACTGAAACAGGCTCCAGGCTCTGAGCCGGCAGTCAGCACAGAGCCCGACGCGGGGCTCGAACCCACGAACCGCGAGATCATGACCTAAGTGAAAGTCGGACGCTTAACCGACTAAGCCACCCAGGCGCCCCTGTGATTTTAATTTTTTTAATGCTTATTTATTTTTAGAGAGAGAGAGAGAGAGAGAGAGAGAGCATGATTGGGTAGGGTCAGAGAGAAAGGGAGACACAGAATTCGAAGTAGGCTCCAGGCTCTGAGCTGTCAGCACAGAGACTGACACAAGGCTCAAACTCATGAACTGTGAGCTTGTCACCTGAGTCATAGTCAGATGTTTAACGAACTGAGCCACCTAGGAGCCCCTGTGACTTTAATTTGTAAAGGCACCCTTTGAATGTGTTTTTGTTTGTTTGTTTGTTTCCCTGGTGACTTTTCTCTTCCTATATTTCTCCCTGGCTTCAGGAGGTATTCTTTCTCAGCTCCTGGATGGACTTTTCTGGTTGCTTTAGTTCAAAACACAGCTGGTGTCATCTCATTTTCTGTAGCCTCTTTTCCCAATTGCTTCTCTAGATAACTTTCTCCCATTTCCTCTTTCCTGCCCAGTGGACTCAGATGGACTTCCTTCTTCTTCCCATTCTCAGCAACAAGGGTTACATTCCCCAAAGAGATGACCTGTAACTTTCACAAAGACTTTCCTTTGCCTTTTTGTTTTGCCACCTCCTGAAAAACATCTTAATTTTCCTTTTCTCTTCAAAAGCCTCTCCATCCTGTGTCCCGTTGTCTTAATGGCTTTTGGGTCTCCCCTGCATTATGCAGATGTTAACACTCAAGTTTTTAAGTTCCCCTTTCATTCTAAGTCATTGAAGCTGAGCCAGCTGCATCTGTCTCCATTCATTTTGATCTATTACTGAAAAGTTCACTCAAATGTGTTCTCTACACAAATTTTGTGCACCGCACTCTCTGCTTTACTTTTTAAAGCAAATTGCTTCCCAGCACAAATTACCTGAAGTTGTCTTTTTCCAATCTGGGGGGCCTACCGTGTCTTACTTATTACTACCCCAAATTCATATCCCTTATTCAAATTCTAAATTAGTGTCTTATTGTAATGTCTAGTATGTCAGAACAATTCTTAACTATATATCACAGTGCCACTTCTCTTGATTATCTCTCTTGTTACTATGGAAGCCCTAACCTTCTACTTTGCTCTTCAAAGTGTGTTTCCTTGACCAGCGCTATCACCTGGGAACTTGTTAGAAATGTAAGTGTTCACACTTAACCACAGACTTTTCTGAATTATAACTTGCATTTTAACAAATTTCTAAGTAATATGCATTCACAGTAAAATATAAGAAGCATCAGTGTGCTATGATATTCATAAACTTGGGGCTACATGATAATCACTTGAGTGAACTCAAGTATTTTGTGATTGGAACCCAAATAATATTACCTCACAGCATCCTAGCTTCTTGAGGAGTTCACAAACAGCTATTGCAGTTACTATGCTCTTTTTCCTTGTTCAGATTTACTGCTCTCCTTCCCAGCATGCATCGTGGTCACACAGATGAACTTCTTTCCATGCCCATGGTCAAGATAAGACAATTATTTAATTTCTAATTTTATTAATGGGCTATTGAAGAAAGAAATTACCCAATACTCTTTAGGTTACCCAGCTAATCATAAGCAGGTTGAAAATATGTACTCAAAATCCTTAACCCTCAGTCTAAAATTTATGCTATCATCATGTTGTTGTTTGTTGAATAAACATACAATGCTATAAATGTTATTTCGTTCCATTTCTCTCTCTCTATTTTTTTTTAAATATTAAGACTCTTAAGTTCTAAATTATTGGTAAGGATATGTTTGGAAATATAATTATATCTATAACATTCCATTAAGCATACCATGGGGTAGAATAATCAAAGGAAATTGAAGTTTTAGAAATTGTATGTAGAAAGCATTCAATATTTCTTTATTTTAATGTTTATTTATTTTTGAGAGAGGAAAACAGAGAGACAGAGTATGAGGAGGGGAGGATCAGAGGGAGAGGGATACAGAATCTGAAGCAGGCTCCAGGCTCTGAGCTGTCAGAACAGAGCCCAACACAGGGCTCAAAGCCACAAACTACCAGATCATGACCTGAGCTAAAGTTGTGATGCTTAACCAACTGAGCTCCCCAGGTGCCCCAGTATTTCTTTAGAGATGTCCAGAGGTTGGTGATAAAATTTCACAAGACAAAACATAATAAGTTTACATATCTTTTGGAAAAGATTACCACAACTATTCTGTGGTATATGCCATCCTCTTTAAACTTTTACTGTCCCTCCCCTCAGCCATTCATCTTGACACTCTTCCTGACCCACCCATTAGCTTGGAATTGTTCTCTTTATATCCATGTGGGCATTATCATCTCTCCTCTTCATCTATTATAAATCTCTCTAGTATTGGTTTTGGAGGGGTATGAAGCAATGGAAAGCACATTGAGGGACATTAAAAGCTTTTTGAACATTCACAAAAAATTGAGAAGTACATATTTTCACAGTGAAGGTGGAGTGACAGTCTAATTTGAGAGCCTCAGCAATTAGTCCCTAAATAATTAGACAACATTTTATAATATACTTGAATGCAAAATAAATTTGATAGGTAGTAGTTTGGCATGTAATTAAAACATGAACATTATAGCTGAAATCAAACTATGCTACTGCTACATAATACATAATTCAGTTAAAATACCTCACTATATATTTTTTTTCATTTCTCTATTGCTCTTGAAACCTTGATTATTGACACAGTATGACTTACAATGTGGAAATAAATGTTATGGATGAAATCCAAAGCAGAGAGGCAGCATGCAGAATGAATGTAAAATTTTGGGAGGTTATGAAGTTTGAATCTTTCACTTATTTGTGAACTTGGGTAGGTGATAGAGTGATGCCAATAAATGACCTAGACTTTCTAAGTATCAGATTCCTTACCTGAAATGTTTATGCATTAGGTTATATTTAAATCTTTCTTTCTCTCTCTTTCTCTTTCTCTCTCTCTCTCACTCTATATATATGTGTTCTACCATACTACCTATAAAAGTTTATTCTTTAGCGGGCTACATACCATGATTATAATAGATAAATCATAGTTACAATGTAGGAGAAAAAAATCACAAATAGAACAGCAGAATTTACACTTTGAACAGAAATTCACTAACATGAGAGGTTTCTCTAAGAACTCCTGGAGTAAAACCAACTTTTGAGTGGAAAACAAAATTCGACCTTGACTTAGTAGTAGTGATAGGAGTCAAAGCCTTGAGACATTTTGCAGTCTGGAAACCAAATTTTCAGTTTTTAAGAGGAGACTGTGTGGTAATACTATTCAGTCCACAATTGAAATGAGGGAAATAGATGTCATTTTCCACTGAATCTTAACAGGGGTTTATGGGAGGATGTTCTTTGAATAAAATAACAGAGACATCTCTCTTATTCATTTCCTGACCTGACTTCATCAAGTTTTAACAAGGGTCTTTATGGAATATTAAGACTCCTGGTTACTGTGGAGGAGCTGTGTTTATTCTGTCATCCCTAAAGCCCCTCAAATAAGCACACAGGTCAGAAACTGAATCTAACATTTGGATATCAGGTTATTATCCCTGACCTTGAAGAACTCATGATTTAAGGTGGGTGTCACAAATGTAGTCAGGTGGTTAACATACAATCTGATACATGCTAAAGTAGAACTCCAAACAGTAAACTGGAATGCACCTGGATGGCTCAGTCAATTAAGCGTCCAACTCTTGGTTTCAGCTCAAGGCATGATCTCATGGTTTATGAGTTCAAGCCCCACACTGGGCTCTGCACTGACAATGTGGAGCCTGCTCGAGATTCTCTCTCTCTCTCTCTCTCTCTCTCTCCCTCTTTCTGTACCTCCCTCATTTGGGTGTTCTCTCTCAAAATAAATAAATAAACATAAAAAAATTAAAAAGGTGACAAATATGAAGAACAACTCTTTGCCTAAAGGATTTAGGAAGGCTTCAAAAACTTTTGCCACTTGAGTAGAATCTGAAGGGATGTGTTGGAATCCCCCACCCAAAAGAGTGGCAGAAGGATCTTCCTCCAAAGGAAATGGTATCTCCAAATGCAAGAAGCTATGGCAAAGTCTGTGGCTTTGGTGGTGGGCAATGCTGGCAGAAAATGGTGTCAAGGTCAGAAAAATGAGCCAAAATTAATGGGGACATATGTGTAACATTAATTAAGACCTTCAGCCCTTTCTTGTAGGTATTGAAGAAAGAACATCAAAATTATTTTTAGAGAAAACTGAGAAGCTTGGATTTTTTAGTTTTTCAAAAAATAACTTTGGCAGAAGTGTGATGGAGGTTGAGAACGGCTAGAGGTACAATGCTCAAAGGGAACGCCATTATATTAATTAGAAGAGATGTGAAAATAATCAGAGAAAGTTACTGGTCATTGGGAAGGAGAAAGAGAGTGGGGTTTAAACAGGACTCTTCAACACTGAATGCTGAGGAGGGAGTGGTATGAGAAAAAAATTTAGGTGGAATTTTACTAGCTTCAACTATCTTAGGAGCATCTGGAGAGCCATAAAAAGGGTTGTGCCTAACCATTAAGATATTTGGGCCACCTCGACTTTGAAAGCCTGGAATTTTAAATAAGGATAATACTCTCAGGGAGAGCAAAATGAGTGATGTTAGAGTCTGTGTTCTACATGAATTCCCAGAGGGAAGAAACCAATCCAGTAAGAAGAGGATTTGGGTTGTCAAGGTGAGCCCTGGGTATAAAAACCTTATGGTGACAGAGGACACTGAAGAAGAATGTGGATTTGGAACTTCAAACAGGCTGCTTTTCACTTAGAGTTTCAGCCACTTTTTCACAGAGCATCTAATGCTTTCCAGGACCCGAAGCAATATTCAACATTTATCTTGGGTTAAATCTAGAGCCTTTGTGATTCAGTAAATGGATCTTCTCTTAAAGAATCAAGCCAGAAAATAGTACTATGGAAACTGGAATCCATCAAGAGGAAAGTGTGCCTTTGGGTGCTGGCAAAGCATAAAGAACCTAGATGAAATCTTTAAGTAAACAGAAGGAGAGTGATAGATAAAAGCGTTAGTGGAAGAGATTTACCAGAATCCTCTTTTAAACTTGGCCACCGAGCCATCTTAACACGCTGTAAATACTTGTAGCATGTAAATAACCATTATAATAAAAGAGAAGCTGGCACAGCTAGACCAGTTTCAAGGGAAGTTAATGAAAGTGGACAAGAAACAACTGGCATTGGAACTCGGAATGAGTGAAGCTAAAAGTATGAGGTTTTATGAAAAAGAAGGAAAAGCGCCATGTATTTGACCTGTGAAGGAAACTTTCTCTTTATACCCTTTATACTCTTTATGCCCTTTCTCTTTTCTCTTTTTACCCTTAGATTAATATATATATGTATAAATACACGCTCATTGCAACAAATGAAATAATAAAAGAGGAATGAAAACAAATTAAAAATATTTTCAGTTGGCCCTTAGCCTCGTCCACTCCCATATTTCTGAGAGTAGTAGATTAAGAATGTCTTTCTGAAGCCATTATACAGATAAAGAGTTTTCGTGACAATGTTTTTACAGAACCAAGATGTGACCATAGTTTTGTTCAATTTTTTTTTCTTTTTTTGCAATGGATTATGGACAGCCCTTCAGATGTAGTAACACAGATTTATTCCCTCAATGGTGGGTATTCAAATTGTTCCCAATGTTGTCACTGTAAGTGATGCTGCAAATAAACAGAAATATTGCACACATAGTTTAATATATGGCGCTATCATTTTGGTAGAGCCAAACAAAGGCTTTATGGAATTTTAAATATAATAGATACTGGCCGACTGTTTTCAAGAAGAGTTCAGTTAATACTCCCCCACTAGTAATGTGGCAAAGAAAGTTTCTATTTCCTCACATTAGACCTTTCTATTATGAGTACTTTATAAAGTTTTGCAAAAATGATTAGTGAAATATTTTATTCTTTGTTTTACCTTGCATTTTCCTGAGTTTTCTTTTGAGGTGTAGTTGACACCTTTGAAATGGTTTCAACATTTGCATTGTCTCTCCCATGGATTGTCTGTCCACCTCTTTTTCCAATTAGTATTGACTTTTGCTTTTGAGTAGTTTTTCATCAATTTGCAGAATGTCTAGTTATTCTAGAACCTAGGTCATCTCCCCATGCATTCAGGTTTTGCTTTATAATTTATTTCATATAGGCATCTTACTCATGTTACTAATTTTGTTTCTAGGTATTTAGAGTTTCATGACAATTAAGATGTTTTCTTTCCTTTTTTTAAGACCTCTATTTAGTCTTACAGAAGTTTAATGGCCCTTTATACTGGGCTTGCAACATCCCAACAGCCACTCCTGTGATGCTCATGTGGTTGGTAAAGCAGGATGCTTGCTTTTTAAATAAGAAGTAGAGTATATCCCCCCCAAAATGCAAGAAAATATAAATGTTTACTTCAATGAGTTAGCCCTGAGCATACATCTAATTAACTGCTTTTAGATCAGCAAATGTCACCAGCACTCAAAATACCCCATCATGTCACCTCCACATTGCTACTCCTCCCTCTCCCAAAAGGTCACTTTGTTCTCAGCTTTGAACACTATGTATTTATGTTTTTAGCATTTTTCTTTTTTTTATTGAACTTATACAGAAAGGAAACAATACAATGTCTAGGCTTTTGTGTTTCTTTAGGGGCAAAATCATGTAAATCGGATTTATATTGCGTATATCTGGTTACTCCATTTTCACTGTTTTATTTATCCATTCAAATGTCAATGGACATAAAGATTGCTTTTAGTTTGGAATTATTGTATATGTAGTTATTGTGATTTTCATTTGCATTTGTCTAATAGTTAGTGATTGAGTATTTTAATGTGCTTATTGGCTGTTCATATATGTTCTTTGCAGAAATGACTATGCACGTCTTTTGCCCATTTTTGAATCAGGGTTTTTGTTGTTGCTGAGTTTGAGGAGTTCTTTCTATATTCTAGATGCTAATCAGTTGTCAGATATGATTTGGAAATATTTTCTCCCATTTTGTGGACTGCCTTTTTATTCTATGGATAGCATAGTTTGGTATGCAAAGTTTGTAACTTTCATAACATTTAGCTTGCCTATTTTTGCTTTTATTGTCTTGCCCTTGATGTCATATCAAGAAAAAGTACCAAATCCAGTGTCATGAAGATTTTGTCCTAGGTTATCTTCTAAGAGTTTTATTGTTTCCTTTCTTTCATTTAGGTATTTGATCCAATGTTGAGTTGACTTTTACAGATGATATTAGATAATGGTCCATCTTCATTCTTTTGCACCTGGATATCCAGTTTTCCCAGCACTGGTTGTTAAAAAGATTGTACTCTCCTCATTAATGATCTTGGACTCCTTTTTGCAATAACTTAAAGATGTATTCAAGAGTTTATATCTAGGCTGTCTTCTATTCTATTCTATTCTATTCTATTCTATTCTATTCTATTCTATTCTATTCTATTCTATTCTATTCTAATCTGTATGTCTGTCTTTATGCCAGTACCACACACTCTTGATTACTGTATCTTTGTAATAAATTTTGAAATCCAAAAGTATGAATCATCCAATTTATTCTTTTTCAAGATTATTGTAATTATTTGTGGTCTCTTGAGATTTTGTATAAATTTTATATGGATTTTTTCTATTTCTGCAAAAAAACAAGTCATTGGAATTTTTACTGAGATTGCACTGAACCTGTAGATCACTTTGGTAAGTATTAACATCTTAACAATTATACATCTTCCAATTAATGAACTTTGATTGTCTTTCCATTTATTTTGTCTTTAATTCTTTCAGTAATGTTCATTGTGTTCATTATATAAGTTTTACCTCCTTGATTAAATTAATTGCTAAGGATTTTTTGATGCTTTGGTAAATGGAATAAATTCCACTTGGTCCTGGTGTATAGTCCTTTAAATATGCTGTTGAATGTGGTTTGTTAGTATTTTGTTGATGATTTTTACCATGCTTCTGGTAGCTTCAGTATTCTCAAAGAAAATGTATCTGGTGCCCTCGCTTCTCAATTTCTTTAGAAATAAATTTCTAAAGACTTTCTCTTTCATCCACTGATGCCTTCAATTACACATATCCATCTAGCCATCAACCTCATCCTCCTCTATTCTTCCCTGTCTGTGAATTTGCATGTTGAGTTTAGGTGTCAGTGAAGAACTAAACGGAGATCTAATTATGCAGTTAGATTTGAGTCTGGGATTCAGGAAAGTTCTAGGGAAAGGAGGTATAAATTTAAGAGGCATGAGCTTGGATAAGATAAGCTGATATATATATATATCAGCTACTTTCTGGAAGCTGGAGGAGGAAGTGCTTGTCTATTTAATTATTTAATTTTTTAATGATTTAATTATTATTTTTTTAATGGGTGAAGGTAGACCACATTTCTGATGACTTTACTTCTTAAACGTGTAAATGACTGAATAGAATAGTCTCCATTTCCTCTTCTAATCTACTTCTCTCTCCACGTGAAACACTGTCCTCTTTCATCACCATCACTGCCTTCTCATTCGGAGGTGCCATATTTTTGGCAGGGAATGTAGACTAGCTGACTTACTGATGTCTCCTTATCTATTCCTCCCCTTTATTAATTGATTCTTCATACAAAGCCAGTGTGATCTTTTATAAACGCGAATCATATCATCTCCATGTAAGTACTTTGAAGGTTTCCTATTGCTCTGAGCATGAAGACTAAAATTTCTTATCTAATTTAATACACCCTCTCTGATGTACTGCTGCTTTCTTCTCTGGCCTCATCTCATGGCATTTCCTTACTTTGAAGTTTAAGTGACACTTGGTTTATTTTAGTTCCCGGAACATGTCAACCTTGTCCACCAGGTTCCAAGTTTCAAGGACAGAATAGGTCTGTCTTGCTGGGTAACCATTCTCAGGGTTCTGCAGAGTATCTTACATGTAGCGGTGTTCAACAGATTCTTTGAATGAATCAATGACATTTCTTGTGTTTAACTGAAATATATATAGGGGAGGAAAGGAGACCTGAGGGGAAAGAAAAGAGAGGTAAACCAAAGAAGAGGAACAAAAACAATGAAAAAAAAAAAAAAAAAAAAAAAAAAAAAAAAGCAAAAGCAAGCAAGCAATACTTACCTTTCTTTTTTTCTGGTTAAATTCTAAACTCTTAAATATATTATGGCTTACACTTCCCTTAATAATTTACTTCTCTACTAAGCTTGAAATTCTCTTCTGGCCATTTGTCTACACTGATTCCAACGCTTTCTTGCTCCTATAGTCTCAAAAACTACTTGCATTAGTTCCGTACGAAACAATTTGCATTATTTGCTACTGTTTCTCTGACCACTAAGGTTTTGAATTGTTATTCCTTCTGCTTGGATCATTTTCCCTTATCCAAAATCCCAATCAACCTTTTTTTTTTCTTTTTTAGTGTTTATTTATTTGAGAGAGATAGTGAGAGAGAGAGAGAGTGAGAGAGAGAGTGAGAGCACACGAGCAATCGGGAGAGCGGCAGAGAGAGACAGAGACACAGAATCTGATGCAGGCTCCTGGCTCTGAGCTGTCAGCACAGACAAATTCATGAAACACACCATGAGGTCATGATCTCATCCAAAGTCAGATGCTTAACCAACTGAGCCACTCAGATGCTCCCCCCTCCCAAATCATCATTTTAAATGCTTATTTATTTTGAAAACAAAGAGTGCAAGTAGGAGAGGGACAGAGAGAGAAGGAGACAGAATCCCAAACAGGCTCTGCATTGTTAGTGCAGAGCCCAATGTGGGGCTTGATACCACGAACTGTGAGATCAAGATCTGAGCTGAAACCAAGAGGCAAATGCTTAACCCACCAAGCCACCCAGGTGCCCCCAAATTATTCTTTAAACCATTTCTTACTAAATTATATATCTCAGCTTAGATCTTGCTTCCTTCTAAAAGTGATTCTTTACAGTATTCCTGGAAGATCATCATTATAGCAGTAAATAAATAAAAAACTAACACTGCTCTTGAGGCCCAGTGTCAGTTATTTAAATTATGAATGCTATTATTGTTGTGATGATTGTTTTGCTTTTAGATAATATTTGGTGAGATGAAGGGAAATACGTCTGTTTCCTCAGAATTTATTACTGATCTGTGATTTTACAGTTGAATTTTAATAACAACTGTGGGGGAAAAAATAACAAAATACATTACATTAACCAAATCCCTACTAGTTTTAAGCCATAGGCAACTCATAATTAAGGGTATACAAGCAGTATTTCTGCTTAGTTGAATTAAAAAATTCAATGTTAAAGCTTTCATTTGTTTAATGACAGTAACAGTTGTTACATCAGGGATTTGTTGTTTGTTGGGAGTTTGCAAAGAGCAGTAAGACCCATAGTGATGCACATGTCCTAGTATACAGAAAGAAAGAAAAACACTGGAGTGTTCCTTTGAGATCATGCAGATGCAGGAGGGAGTAAGTTACACATAGAGACATGGCTTGATTAGAGAGTATCTTCATCCCCAAATCTATGTTTTTCATCACTTGAGGAAAGGACATCAAAGCAAAATCCTGTTTTATTGACTTTGACAAGAGATATACTTAGGAACAATGGCATGTGCTTGGTTTTCTTCTGAGACAATCAATTTCATTTTATTTAAGAAGACAAAGTCCTGAAAGAAGCAAACTAAAAAATATTAGAATTTTATTTGTTTTTAAAGGAAGTAAATTGGCAAAAATTGCTGAGGTCATTCTCTTATCTTTCTGACACCATTAAAGTATGACTTCACTTAAAATCTGGAATCAAAAAGCGTTAGTACCCAAAATCTATAAAAAACTTATAAACTCAATATCCCCAAAACAAATAATCCAGTGAAGAAATGGGTAGAAGACATGAATAGACACTTTTCCAAAGAAGACATCCAGATGGCAAATGACATGTGGAAAGATGTTCAACATCGCTCTTAATTAAGGAAATACAAATCAAAACCATGATGAGATACCACCTCACACTGGTCAGAGTGGCTAAAATTAACAACTCATGATATAACAGATGGTGGCGAGGATGTGAAGAAAGGGGAGCCCTTTTGCACTGTTGGTGGGAATGCAAACTGGTGCAGCCACCCTGGAAAACAGTGGGGAAGTTCCTCAAAAAATGAAAAATAGAACTACTCTATGACCCACCAATTGCACTACTAGAAATTTATCCAAAGGATATAGGAATGCTGATTTGAAAGGCCACATGCACCCAATATTTATAGCTGCACTCTCAACAACAGCCAAATTGTGGGAAAAGCCCAAATGTCCATCAACTGAAGAATGGAAAAAGAAGATGAGGTATATATTATATATATGTATATAATATATACATACACACACACACACAGTGGAATACTACTCAGTGATGACAAAGAATGAAATCTTGTCATTTTCAATAACATGGACAGAACTGGAGGGTATTATGCTAAGTGAAATAAGTCAGTCACAGAAAGACAGATATCACATGATTTTGCTCATATATGGAACTTGAGAAACTTAACAGATGATCATAGTGGAAAGGAAGGAAAAATAAGATAGAAACAGAGAGTTAGGCAGACCATAAGAGACTCTTAAACACAGAGAACAAACTGATGGTTGATGAGGGTGGGAAAGGGGTGATGAGCATTAAGGAGGGCAGTTTTTGGGATAAGCACTGGGTGTTATATGTAAATGATGGACAAATAAAACAAATATGGAATCAATATTTATATGAAGGACAGAGACCTATCCAATTGAATCTGAGTGAGCAATACCTTAGATACTCACTTATGAGTCCAAGTTGGGATGACTTCTATACTTATCATAACTTTAGATCAGTTTCGAAATACTGAATTGATTTGATCATAAATACATATTATACCTTACTTGTCAAAGGATAGGAAATCAATAATGTATTTATCAAATATATACCACTTGTCTACTATGTGACACATGTGTGTTACATACACATAATATATATGTTGTATGTTTTAGCAACTGAGGAAGTAGCCATAAACAAAACAAACATCTCTGTCTTTCTGTAGTTCCAGTTTAATATGGGTGGAAAAGTTAATAAAATTTTTAATACATTAAAAGGTAAATATATCATATAATATTTCAGAATTTTGAATGGCATGGAAAAAAGAAACTAAGTGGGAATGGAGGGATCAAGAAGCAAGAAGAGTAGGAAAGAATTGTCTGAGAAAGAATGTGAGGGCAGCTTCTGATAAGGTGGATGAGACCTGAGGGTGGTGAGAACATTGCTCTCAGAACTCTGGAAGAAGAGAATTTCCAAGAGCAGAGAAGAATAAGCGCAAAGGCCCAGAGGTGAGATTGTGCCTAACGTGTTTGTGGAGTGGTAAGGAAGCTAGTGTGGCTAGAGCAGGTTAGGCACGCTATGAGACGTGGTCAGAGAGGGAGAGAGGACCTAGATGTTTGTAGGGCCTGTGACTAGCATTTACTCTAATGAACTTGTATGTCATTTGTGGGTTTTGGAAGAAAAAGATGTGATCTGTATTAATTAAAGTTAGTGACAGTGGATGTTTTTGTATTTTCCTCTAGCGTATTTCATCATCCAGAAGAAAAAGCATATTTAACCGAGATTCTAAATATTGGCAGCCAGGTGAGATGAAGGGAGAGAAAGCAAAGGAATTAAAACTATACGCCAAGTAATTATAATGTAGATAATGAAATCTAAACTACATGAGGAGAGAAGGACGGACACAGCAGGAGCAGTGCAATGTCCACAAGACTGCTAATTGTGTGATTGCTAGAGGTGGGATATTAAGGAAGTGGAGGTCACAAGCAGGCCAGCTGAAATTAAGACAGAGTGACATTTATTGGTATGACAAACCCTGAAGTATGACCATGAGAGTAGTTGATGGAGGTAGGATACAGAACAAAGTCAATGGGGGAGAGGGTATCCGGGAACAGAGAGACCAAAAAATTGGAAGCTTTGCTTATGTGGCTGTTCAGATCCTCATGAGAGATCACACAGGCAATGCTGGGAAGAATGGCTGAGCCAGGAAACTCCTTAAGAAATAAATGGAGTGACCCAGGGCTTCGTAGATGAGAAACACAGCAAAATGGTGCATTCTGATAACACGACCTTCAAAGGAGGATGTTATCTATGGAGAAGCAGAGACACCTGGCTGGAGAGCTTGGGAGACATCTGGTTGGAGGAAAGAGCTAGTCTGGGGTTAGGAGGAATGTGGGAGAAGAGACAGTCACCACTTGAGAGGGCTTCCAAGTAAGCGGTGACCTCGGGGTGAGACATAATTCAACTCAGTAACAAACTGAAGGCAGATGGTTGAAGTTAAAGGTGGTAGGGGTGGGGGTGGATTTTGTTGATGACTGACAGTAAACCGGTGACAAAATACCCAATGATTTGTCAACTTCAAAAAGGATGTTTTGTGGCTTGGCCTCCAAGGAATTTTTTTTTTTTAAAACCATAGATACTAAACATTTATCATATTTGCTCACAAATACGAGAGAGGCAGGGACACAGATGATGCCAAGTTTTTATAACGATGCTGAATATAAAATACTGGAGAGCCCTGGCTTTGTTTCCATTCTAGAAATCATTTTTGTGAATTTCCTTTTGAGTTGAAATTCGTTTTTCAGAAGAGGGGCCATGAGCAGGCATAAACACTACAATTTATCAAACTGCCTGAAGGGAAAGATGTGAAAAGTACTCATGAAAAACAACCCCTTGGACAGGACAAGATATGATAAGAGGACTTTGAAAAGTTGTTTTTTTTTTTTTTTGTTTTTTTTTTTACCCAATTTCCCTAATCCAGGAAGTTTTCTTAGGAGAGATGGTGGTGCCTGAAAACCACATCATTCCTGGGATAGTAGAGACCTCTGGTCAGCATATGTGCTGTAGGGGGAAATAAATAATTTATATTTCAGAAAAACCCTTATTATCTAAAGATGGTTCTTTAATAAAGTCATAAGGTAAGCAGGAAATGGACAGATGTCTTGTTTTCCCAAACTCTCTCAAGGCTCAGTGAATTAAAAATGGAGGTAACAACATGATTTTAGGAAGGCTTGTGTTTTAGTTCTCTGCTCTGTTCAGAATGGATTAGTGTGTGCATGCAGGAGGTACATACCTTATCTGATCTTATACATTATGCACCAGAATGTTTGCATAATACCCTCTTATTAAAGGCAGAGAATGTCTCAATGTTTATCTTTATAGCCTCCATATTCTGGAAACAAGATGGATATTCAACTACCGAATCAACTGGAGAAACATGAATAGTTCTTATTTTCCATAGTTTACATTTTTCACTATATGAGTGGGTACCAGTATCAAAAAAGTTTCAGGGGATAAAAAGAAAAGAAAATGTGTAAGGAAACTGAAGTAAAATGTGTTCGACGGGAGTTCAGTAAAAAGAAACAGAAATGAATGCAGACATGTTTGCTGTTAGCATTGGGACCTTATTGTCATTTCTTTTGCTATTTACTTGATAGTAGTCATGTGAAAAAACTTCAGCTCTGGGGGTTAGGTAGTTAACATTTTTTAATGTATGATGAAGGCAAGGATGAGTCATCCACAAAGGAAATTTCAGCCTTTCAATGTAATACACATAAAAACTAGTTTTCTTGCGTTCTGGTACCCACGTCACTTTCACACAAACAACAGGCTGACAACCAAGTAGTTAAGAGCATGTGGCATTTTTACTGAGGAATCTCTTAAAATTATCCAATTGGGGGAAATGGAGAATGTATTCTCAACACTGGGGTAAACTTCTAACAGGTGTCTTAGCTCTTATTTGAAAGTATCCCCGCGGAGAAGTCACTCTCCTAAATGTTTCTTCCTTGGGAACTACTCCAAATTGTACCTTGACCTTTGCTTATGTTAATCTTCTATTTTCCCTTCATTGCCTTTATTCTATGCCCTGAACTGCTGCAACCTCAGTTTACATAAAAATGTCGAGAAGTCTCTTGGCAAGACTGAGTGTTCTTTAGTAGAGAAGAAACTGGGCTGTGAAATTCAAGCTTTAATGTCTTACTCTGGGCCAAATAAATTGGTGGAGAATGAGAAAATTCTTTTCTTGATCTTCAAGATTTTCCACTAAAAAAACTAGTAAGATGTATTTACATTAAGCCTCTAAAGTCAAAGGATTTTGCTGGATCTTTGTTTTAGTTTAAAGTGAAATAGAAATGAGCACTCTCCACTGTTCTTATTCCATATATGGATTCATTCCTCATCTACATATTCTTTTCTCCTGCTCCCTATGATCCTTGGATCTTAGGGATGCCATCCCCATGGAAGAGAGGAAGGCACTCAGAAGCTTCTAACACAGAGCTGTGTAGAAACTAGAGGGGGAAAAGGGAGCTACTATTTTCCAAAAGGTCCTTAAAGTGAAACAGACCACAAATTCTCTAATTAGCAAAAGCAAACTGGAGGTATGTAGCCTTCTGTTTACTTCAGGACTAGGAAGGAGACCAGCTGGCTCTCCCTCAAAGATAACAAATGCTATTTATTGATGTGTGAAAGAAACTTGCCAGATTAAGTGTATTTGCAAAAAAAAAAAAAAAAAAAAAAAAAGGGAAGAAGAAGAAAAAGGAGAAGAAAATAAAGTTCATATTAGTGTTTTTAAATTTTTTAATGTTTATTTATTTTTGAGAGAGAGACACAGAGCTTGATCAAGGGAGGGGCAGAGAGAGAGAGGGAGACACAGAATCCAAAGCAGGCTCCAGGCTCTGAGCTGTCAGCACAGAGTCTGAAACAGGGCTTGAACCATGAACTGGGAGATCATGACCTGAGCCGAAGTCGGGCACTCAACCGACTGAGCCCATGTTGGTGTTTTATAAGCCCTTGAAGAAAATGAGCTTGCTGTAAGAAGATGCTTCAGACATCAAGTTAACTCTACTGTGTTCCTGTCCTTTCTTAATTTCAAAATGAAAATAATAGCACTTGACCTACCCAGACTCCCAAATTTGTTGTATCCCCCTAAGGTGACTTTTGGGAAAGCATTAGAAGAAATAAGTTCTAGGTTTCCATTTAATTTATACAGATGTAAGAGTATTGTTCAATACCTCTTGATTCCTATCATTATTGTTATTAGGTCAGCTTCTTAAAATAAAATTAATAGGAGAAGAGTTTGACCACTGGGCCCCCGTGGTGCACATGGAGAAATTTTGAAAATCATTGAATATTAAACGATCAATTAGAAGTCACTTGATGCTGCGTCAGCTTTGAGGCTTGTAGGCTGTGGGGAAGATTTACATGTATTGTAGTGTTTTCTCTGGGATTTGCATGTGTGATGAAAGAGGCAAACATTTATAAAAATAAAAAACTAATGAGATTTACATACCACAAGAAAAAAAGAAAGGAAAAGAATAATGACAACAATTGGTTTCCTAGCCCATCACCTTAATAACGTAAAAGCAAAATGCAAGCTGAGAGATCACCACAATAATAGACTATTGCTAGACTTAAAAGTCATCTTTTCTGTTGAATTAGAACACAAATAAAACAATTTTAATGTAAATAAAACACTTATGGGAAGTAGAAAATTTTGTTGAGAAGGAGGAAAATCACTGGGCAAGCCAACAGGTGTTGGTGTTTGTAGACAACACCGATAACTATTCTACACCAGGCCCTCTTATCGGTTGGACGAGGCCTCAGTAATGCTCCTACTTTTCCTAGAGAAGAAAGAGTTAGATTGGGAACATTCTTTCCTGTACTTTGGAAATGCCTCGTATCCCTGTTCTCAAGGACACAAATGTCAGAGCTCTCCTAGTTATTATGACAAACAAAATTGCCAAACGTATCCCTACCAATGTCCAGCAGCCTGTGGCTGGTGACTGATGGTGAGTCTCACCCCCCTTTCCCTGGATCTAATTCATCTTACACATCAGGGGTCAGAGTCCCAAGGAAGTAAATTGATTCTCCAAAAGCCGCAGAGTGGCAGACCTTGGGAAGTAACCTTTCCATCTTGCTGCTTTTCCAGTACCTCATGCTGTCTCTTCTCCAAATCTCCCTGAAGTGCATTAGAATAACTCTGGAAAACTATGCAACAAATCTGTTGTAAAACAGAGATTCCTTCTACAGCTGGGATGAGGAGACAGCAGTGTGGGATTGCTACTGTGGCTCCATACCCTTCTGAATTTTTATTTTTTAGTTTTTAAAACTTTGTATTTGAGAAAGAAGGGGTTGAGGAGAAGAGTAGAGGGAGAGAGAGAGAACCTTAAGCAGGCTTCTTGTTCAGCACTGCACCTGACGTGGGGATTGATCTAATGACTGTGGGATCACTACCTGAGCAGAAACCAAGAGTTGGACATTGAAGGTTCAGCCTACTGAGACACCCAGGCGCTGTGAATTTTTTGAAGAGGTCACAATAAGTACACATTAGATATATGATTTTAAAAATAAAAATACATTCTATTCGGTGTCTTTGGGGAGGGCTATTTCTAAGATAGTTAAGAGGACATTTTGTAGCACTCTGTGAGGCATTTCTTCCCATTTGTATACATTGAAAAAAATACACAAAATACTGTTCTGATGCTGTTACTTTTCTGCACAACCTTTTACACTCTCTCTGTCCCTTGTAGATATTAAGAGTTCTGAATAGACTCTCCTTCGGTTGATTTCTCTTTCTATTTGATTCTTACTGTCTTTGTTTCCCTCCTCCTTCCATCTTCATATGTAATGTTGACGAAGTATTGCCACATTTCATATATCGATACCCATGCACTAAAAACCAGCAAAATCATGGCAGAATAAAATAGATTGGACCATGACAATAAGAATTGCCAAATATTTTTTAATAACGTATTAAATGTGGCTTTTCAATAAGTGCAAAAGGCAGACTAGATTAAGCCCTTTCTAATACTAACAAATAAAATACCTATTTTGAAAATCAATAGCATCACTTACTGACAAAAGACTACTAGCCTGTTGTATCAAATTAACACCTCCCTCTTAGGCGATGTACAGATTATATTCCCTGGGGCATTATTTATTTTTTCACACATTTTTTTTCACCAAAGCCTTTAATCCTGTGTAAATTCAGGTGGGTAGTAAAGCGAAATGAAAAGAAACCCAGTGTACTCCCAAGATCTGTCTTTTGCATGTGGGCCAACTTCTCTCTTCTTTCCCCTGTGTCCATATTTGCTGGGATGGAAGCATCTCCTTTGAATTTATTGTTGCCATAGAAACACGTGTTCCCAGTTGACCTTTTGTTTTTCAAGGGGAAAGATAAACATGCCACCCACTTTGGGGGCCTATTAGAGGCGATTCCCAGAGAACTGCACCTTCCCAGCTGCGGTGTCTGACATGCTTAGGAAAGCAGTCATCTCTGAGTCCTGTTGGCAGCCACAGGCAGAGAATGGACGCCAGCTGTACTAGAGCTGGAGGTCCATGAACCCTTTCCTATTAGGCCACATCCTGTCTGTCTTTTAGGAGAGAAGGAATGTTTCAGGTCAAATAAAGAACAGTCTTATGCAATATAACCCCCAGGATTAATCTTTTGAAAATAACAGCAGGCAGGCCACCTGAGGTGAAGGGTAAGTCACAAAAGATGTCCAATAGGACAGAATGGAAATATACTTCGTGTTATAGATTAGAATGCTTCGGGGGAAGAAGATTAGTTTATGCTAATGTTTATAAGTCCTGCACACTCTCAATGGAGTTTAGACTTGGAAGATACTTTGGGTATCGAGTCCTAAAGTCTGGACGCAATTCACAGCAGGATTGCATCTAGCAGTATCCTAAGCAATTGTGCAGACTTTTAAAGAAGTGCCACCTCTGGGGAGGTGCTCCTGGGTGCCTCCGTGTCAAACGGTAGCTGAACAAGTGTACGAGGGAGCCCTGCTCGTATATCTGTCTGTACGCTTGCCATCTTGACTTAGATGTTCCAGAAACATCCAAGGCTTAACAGGCAGCTCTTGATTCCTCCCACAACCCGCTTTTCCTCTGAACCCGCCTCCATTTCAGTAAATCGAAGGCAAAAACACACAATTGTTTAAATCAACACTGCAGTCATTCTAGAGCTTTCTTCATCTCCTTGTGAGCCCTCATCCCATTTGTCACATACGCACTGCCAGAAAGTCCATTAATCTCACCTCCAAAGCCATTCTGGAATATGCTTTCTTGTCAGTCTCCATTGCCATTCCCAATGTAAGCCACCATCAATGCCCAGTGGGCCCGCACAGTAGCCTCTGGCTAGTCCCCCAGCTCATATCGGTTCTGCTGGCACACACCATTCTCCACAGCAAACCCAAGTGTTCTTTTACAACGCCAACCAGGCTAGGTCATTTTCCCCACTCAAACCCATACGTGTCTTCCAAATGTTCTCAGAGTTGAATTCAATCTCTGTCATGTGGCCTAACTGAACTGACATCAGCCAAGCTCTCTACCCTCTGACATCATTATCTACCTTCCTCGCTGCACGCCTTACCTCTCCTTCCAATGTATCAAACTGTTTCCTGCCCAGAGTTTTACATATGCTGACCCTCTGCCCAAATTATTCTTTCCTTAGAACTTTTACATGACCTGCAACTCAACTCTGGTCACCACTGTGATCTAATAGCGGAAAGGCCTTCCTTGGTAATCGTCTTCATAATGCACAGGAAATGAACTAAACTACATTAAAATGCAAAGAAAGAAAACTTGCTCCTAGTTACTACCGTATCACCCAATTTCTGATACTCTGTGACAGGTATTACAGTCTGAGGTGGTCTTGTTTTCCTGTTTAATCACCTCCCTAGAAGGTAGGGACCTCGGCTGTGCCTAAAACATTGCTTGACAATGTGGTGAGAGCTTTATATAAATATATATACCTGGGCATACCTATTTATTTATTTATATACCTATTTATTACCTAATGTAATGAAAAAACCAATTTCTTCTGTTCCTATATACCACTGATGATGCCCAGATACATTTTCTTTTTTTTTTTCTTGCATTTTTTCTCCTTGTAGAGTTGAAGAGAAGCACATCTGAGACAATGCAAAAGAGGAAAAAAAAAATGGGTTGGTACATAGCTAGTGTTTTGTAGTTCCTAGGAGGCAATCTACTATCCTGATTACCACCCCCAAGGGATCCTTCCCAAGAGAACACTTTGATATGTTATTTTAAAGGAGATCAAGAAACTTCTTGCCCTGCCGGGTTTGGCATAGACAACCGAATAAACAGGCTTGAATTCACTACATGCTTCAGGGCCTATGTGTACAGATTACTATACCACATTCTGAAAAGATTTTTCTTCCAGAACACACACACACACACACACACGCACACACCCCATCTAAACAGAACACACCTTTCGCAGAGTACAATTAGCTCTTGGGTGGTCTGGTACTAGAATCTTAACATTGATAGCTCAGAGTAATCTTCATAGTCTCTTGACCACACCCCTCT
>NW_027531504.1:9521005-9564691 GCF_008692635.1 Crocuta crocuta
AAAAAAAAAAAAAAATTCACTTATTATATTATTACATTGTTAGCACTGATAAGTATAATTTTAGTTATATTTATCTCAGATTTATTATAAAAGCAATAGACACATGTTTATGCCTATGCTTTTACCTCTTCTATAACCAGTGACAACAAACTTTTTACAGCTGCATCTTGGTTTTTAACAAGAAATTAAGTAACATAACATACTTTACCTTCAGAACAGTCCTTACTTCAATATTCAATATTATTATTATTAATTTATTTCTGTAATGTCTTTATTCCCCAAATTCTTTTTTTTTTTAATGTTTTATGTATTTCTAGGAGAGAGAGAGAGAGAGAGACAGCGTGAGCAGGGAAGGGTCAGAGATAGAGGGAGTCACAGACTGAAACAGGCTCCAGGCTCTGAGCTGGCAGTCAGCACAGAGCCCGACGCGGGGCTCGAACCCACAAACCACGAGTACATGACCTAAGTGAAAGTCGGACGCTTAACCGACTAAGCCACCCAGGCGCCCCAATATTCCCCAAATTCTAAAGTCTTTCTTTCCTTCTTAATTTTAATAAGTCTCCATAAAATCCTTGCATGTGTAGCTTATTTGTTCAGTTTTTCCTCTTTATATCACCATATAGATTAGGTGACTCCCAGAGGTTTTGATATAGCCCCTTTAAAAATAAAACATATGTAAGTGTGATTCCTTCATCATGACTCTTCTGAATCAATTTCTTATTCTTGCTATGAAATTTCACTCTTGTATAATACAGTGGTTTAGAAACCTTCATTCTTTATACTTTTAGAAGTTCCAAGGTGAAGCGTTGAAGTATATGACATGGTGAAGAGGGAGCCCAGAGAAAAAGGCTGTGAGATCTTCCAGGTCTCCATCCACCAGAGAAAATCTTCTTTATCTATTTTAAATATTGGATTTCAGAACGATTATTTTGAAGAAGTTATTTCACTCTTTAAAAAGCTGAAAGTCATCATTTAATCCATGATTTGTGCAACTCTGGACCATACGAAGCAAGAGCCAGGCTGAGGAGGACTTGGCACATCAGCTACTACCCAAGGCACTTGAGTCTAAACAAGGCCAAGGGTCTATTGAACTATTTGCACTTCTACAGGCCTGGAATGTGGCCTTTGGAACTCATACCTGTGGGAGAAGCTGGAACCCTCTGATATGTGTGCTTGGGAACTCTCCTGTTTCTAAATATAACTAGACCATCATCTTTAAAGTGGACCATTTAGGGGAGTCTGGGTGGCTCAGTCAGTTAGGCGTCCAACTTTGGCTTGGGTCATGATCTCATAGTTTGTGAGTTCGAGCCCCACGTTGAACTCTGTGCTGACAGCTCGTAGCCTGGATCCTGCTTGGATTCTGTGTCTCCTTCTCTCTCTGCTCCTCCCCAACTTGTAATCTGTCTCTTTCTGTCTCTCAAAAATAAATAAATGTAATAAAAAATTTTAAAGTGGACCATGTTACTCAGTACTTGATTATAGTTGAAACAGTAGCCTACATTTATTTTATTTTTTTTTCCCATCATCTACTTTCTCTTATTTGCTTTTGATTATATTGTTCCTTAAACCTAGCATCCCTTAGAGTGCCTGAGGGTTCAGTTGGGTAAATGCCTGACTTTTGATTTCAGCTCAGGTTATGATCTCATGGTCATGAGATTGAGCCCCAAGTTGGGTTCTGTGCTGGGCATGAAAACTGCTTAAGATTCCCCCTGTCTCTGTCTTTCTGTCTCTCTCCCTTGGCCTTGCCTCTGTTGCTCTCTCTCTCAAAACAAAAACAAAAACAAAAAACCTAGCATGGCTTAATAACAATCCCTACTTTCTTCATTCCAGATATTGCCCTACCAAAAGTCCTACTCTTTCTTTCAGAATTAATTAAAAATATATCTCTTTTATGAATCCTACTGTATTTCCATCATGAGAAATGATTTGTACTTTTGTACCGCACAGCTTACAAGCTGTACTTTAACTTCATGCTTATATCATTTTACCTCAGTTTATGTTTCTTTCAGGCTACTTGCCCTTGAGAGCAAGTGTGGGTCTTCTGTTTTGTTATTCACCTCTATCCTCACCACTTTCGAGACCACATCATCAAAAGTAATCTCTAAGGTGATGTCAGGAAATTGGTCCCTTAAATAGCCCCCTGCAACTACCACTGGCTACAAGCACAGCTGTTGCACCATGGAAACCATGGGGGCTGGATCTAGGACAGGCTGTCAGAATCCCAGCTATTACTTCTCTAAAAGTTGATGCAGCTTAAATTGCTGCCCTATTCTTGCCAAGATGGATTTCCCATCAGTCCTGCTTCTTTGCATGAAATGCCTTTGAGTCAAAGAGTTAAAAACTCGTGAGGTTCCATCTAAGAAAATGAGCTTTCAGTTTTATGGGAGAGAGTCTGTACCTCTACCAAGATTCACCAGATAAGAAAGTGACCTAAAGAAGGAAAAAGCTGGGTAGAAAATAAATGTTAGCATAGGCATCCTTTTTAAAAAAGTGTTTATTATTTTTGAGAAGGAGACAGAGAGAGCACATTTGAGTGAGCAGTGGAAGGGCAGATAGAAGAGGAGACAGAGGATCAGAAGCAACCTCCGTGCTGACAGCAGAGAGCTTGAAGGACTCAAACTCACAAACTGTGAGATCATGACCTGAGCTCAAACCGAGAGTCCTACTGAGGCACCCAGGCACCCCAGCATAGGTGTCATTTTTAATTCACATTTCACAATTTACATTCATTCACATATCCACATTCTGGCTTTTTCAACTCTAAAAGAAGGCCATTAATTTCTATTTGCCTTTATGTACGTGATTCGGTTACTTTCCGTACTATCAAAATTCTAAGATTCAGTTGTGGATGATGTTTATCTGGGTTTTGAAAGATGAATAGGACTTTTCTAAAGTTAAAAAGATAAAGAAAAGGCCATTTAAGACAGAGGGAATAGCATTCACAAAAATTAAAGAACTTAAAGCACCATTAGGTGTTTGGAGAATTTTAAACAGTTTGCTTAATAAGCTAGATGTGGCTGGACAAGAACATAAGCAGCAAAGCATGCAGGTTCTTGTACGTCTGCCAAAGATGTTGAGCAATAACTTAGCTTTAATCCTGCAGGTGACGGGATGTTGTTAGAGAATTCTGAACACGAAAATGACATGATCAGACTTATATTTTACATGTATTAGAGAGATGCCTCTTGGCAGCATGTGGAGGAAGAGATGGGGGAGGGTGGAAATGGAAGTAAGAAGCACAGTTGAATAGGAAGCTATTGTAGTAGGATATACAAGAGATGATAAAAGCTTAGTGACTAATTGTAAGAAGGTAATGACAGATGAGTGTTGATTTGATTCCCAAATCAGCAATGAGTGGAGGAAACAACTTCCTGAGAGATATTTTAGTGCAAGTATCTGGTAGGCAATAGATTCAATGGGGTCAGGTACTTGCAAAAAAGTCTAAGGTAGAGATATAAAGGTACCAACATGTAGGTTATGGCAATTCAGGCTTCCTAGGGGAAAGATACAGACTGAGAAGAGATCTGAAGTCAGAAACATAGCAATTTAAATAGCAACCAGAATTCCAGAAATTGAGTGATACATAAGAAGAGAATCAAAAGAAAATGCCAGAGAAACCAAGGGCATAGAATTCCTACAAAGAAGGAAAATTTTAAAAATAAAATGTCAGCACCTGAGTAGCTCAGTCCATTGAGCTTCTGACTCTCACAGTTGTGAGATCAAGCCCCACATCAGGCTCCGTGCTAAGGGTGGATCTTGCTTAGAATTCTCTCTCCTCCTCTCCTCTGTCCCTCCTGCACTTATGTTCCCTCACTCTCTCTCTCAAAATAATGTAATAATCTTTAAAAAAAAAAAACCCAAAGTAATAAAATGTCATAGTGAGACCAATCCTTTGGATTTGGTATTCAGACCATTTATTACCTGCCAGGGCTGTTTCAGTAATATGAGTGGCATGAGAGGCAGAAACAAGTGTAGATTTCTTTTTCCCCAAAAAGCAAGCTAGAAAACAATACAGTGTATTGGAAAATTTTCTCAAAGACAGAGACGTTAAGCATATATCGAAGCTGAAAGGAAGGAATCTGCAGAAAATAAAAATTCAAAGGGAAAACAGATAAACCAAGTCTAGGGAGGAGGTGAGGAATAAAGGTGGGAGTTTTAGCCTCAACAAAGACGTGGGAAACCTCTACTTTGGAGCCTTTCAGAGAAGGGAAAACCATCCTGTGGATGGAAGAGTTGTTGTAAGTAGAATGGTAGAATGCTGAGTCGTTTGGTCCTCAATGGTCTCAGTTTTCTGTAGTAAGATAATCATCGGTTTAGAGTGGCCACTCATGGTTTGGATGGGGCTTCGTGGATGCAGCACAGATTTGGAATATCTGATGGAAGGATATCTTTATTTCTGATGCCATTTTCCATCTTTGGGTATACAGAAATATAATTAAATAACTTAATAAACCATTGTGTGCCATTTTCTTTCTTAAACTTATTTTTTATTCTCTTTCCTCCTCCCCTTTTCACACTGCCCCCAATTCTTAGGATTCCCTCTATTCCTTCTTAAGAATTCCTAATTGCAGCTGACAATTGACACACCAAGTCCCTAAGAAGGGCCAAAGGGGACTATTTCAGATTTGAAAACGGCCAGATTACAGTTTTACACTTCCTGGTTTTGAAAACACTTAAAAGCACAAAGTTGAATGAAAATCAAAATGGCTACACTGATGCCTCAGAGAAGCTTGGTTTTAAAGTAACCATTTTCCTCTTTTCCACAAACATCCTTCCCTCCCCCTTTTTTTCCGGGAACTGGGTACCACCCTGAAAACAACTAAGGGGGCTGGCAGCACTTATACAATTCCTGTCGAAGCCTACAGATCTTGTATTTCCCTATAAAATGCAGCAGTCCCTTCCTCTGGATAGGCTTGTGGTTTTTGATGGCCATAGTGTGCTGTAGTCTCCTTTGCCTGGCAAAGCAATAAAGCTACTGTTCCTCTTTATTCCAAAATCTATCTGTGTGTTATATTTTGGCTCTGAAGCATGGAGTTCAGTTTTTGACAACATTTTGTTCTTGCACCATTTTTTCCCACTACTATATTTGCATGGCTTGTGCCAACATTGATCATGTAGTAAGTCTCCTTTTTGTTTTCTTTAAGTTTTTTAAAATTTAGTTAAGTGCTCCTTATACACCCATTGTGGGACTTGAACTCATGACTCCAAGATCAAGAATTGCATATTCCTTTGCTGAGGCAGCTAGCCACCCTCCTTTAAAAAATTACTGTTTATATATTTTTGAGAGAGAGAGAGAGAGAGAGAGAGAAAGCATGAGCAGGGGAGGGGCAGAAAGAGAAGGAGACACAAAATTTGTCAGTAAAGAGCCCAACACAGAGCTTGAACCCAGGAACCATGAGATCATGACCCAAGCCAAAGTTGGATGCCACCCAGGTGACCGACATCCCACCTTTTTTATTTCTTGTATCTGGAATTTTAAAAAAAATTTTTTACATTTATTTTATATTTGAGAGACAGAGCACAAGTGGGGGAGAGAAAGAGGGAGACACAGAATCCGAAGCAGGCTCCAGGCTCTGAACTGTCAGCACAGGGCTCAAACCCACAAACCCTGAGATCATGACCTGAGCTGAAGTTGGATGCTTAGCCGACTGAGCCACCCAGGCGCCCCGTATCTGGAATTTTGAAATGCTGCTTTAAATACTGTAGTAGTGCAATGCACACTTCTACTTCTTTCTTCATGCTTAGCTGCCATGAGGGATTTTTTACTGGCTTAAACCAAAGACCTGAAGGAATGAGACATGTAGCTACCTGAGAGCCATGTTTTCAGGATGTTTTCCTTCATGGTAGAAAAATGGCATAGGGAAATTCCAAACCTCATCTCTGAATATCATACCACCTAGAGAAAAACTTTCTTTCCCAAACAGTCAAAATTGACCGGACTTCAATCTGATTGGACCAGTGTGAGCAGATCACTTCCATCTAGAAACAGTACTAGCCTCTTTGGCCTAGGCCTACATTACTGCAAGTCTCACAGAGGTGAAGGGGATAAGATTATACAAATTGGTTTATATCAGGTAGGATCCACTTGGATCTGAGCGTGGGATTAATTCTACCTTAATCAAGTGGATCTTATAAAGGAAAGGGGATGGGATGGAATGTATGCTAGGGAGTCAATAAATGCTTACTACTATAGCTTCCTCCCACAGTCTCCAGAAGAGAATTCCCTATACAGGGTCTGTTTCATGAGCATGTGACCTAAGTAGTGGCACACAATTACCACTGTATTGCTCAGAGTATATAACACGTGGTGTATTATGTATAGAGTGTATAGAAATAATTACAATGAATCACCACATTTTTGATCTTCCTTTACAAGCCTAAATAGCATGAGAAAGGAAATACCACATCCCTTCCTGTATCCCTAGGACTTAACAAAATAAGTGGTTATGAAACAGAAGTATCTTCTCAAAGGTACAAAGTGTTAGAGTCCACCTTGCCAGGATAGAAAATTTTCTTGTTTTCTTTCCTCCTCTCCCCACAGAGATGGAGCTTAGCCTCCAACTAACATTAAAGTTGTGTTTGTGATCTAGCATACGGTGGTCTTGTGTAATTCACTTAGTTTCTTTAATGATAGATGGAAATGATAAGAGTAATAATTGTTCTACCTCACTGGCATGCACTGAAACCTGGAGCCCTTTGGTTTTGTTTGTTTATTGTTGCCTATTTAATTGCCTTTTAATGCTCTGGTTGTTAAAGAATGAAATAGCAATGTTTTAAAAACTCATTTTGCATTTTAAATATTTACACTTACCAAATTAAAACTTTATAGTGCATACACATTATAAAATGGGTTATACAACATTTGTTGAATCTATCATAATTTTAAATTCAAGGCCTTCAAACATGAGAATGAGGCAAAAACATTCCCCCTAATCCTGCATGGTGGGCTCGGACTACACCATGATTTCAGGTAATAGGATTGCAGGGCTTTAACACACAATTGTGCAGGCAGCATGCTGCCCACAATGGGGGCCTCCAGTCACACTGAGTCCCTGTGAATGGTGCCTCAATGTGTGTGTGCAGTGACATATGTGACAGTCACAAGTCAGTATCAACATCATTTTAATACACTTTTTTAAATCTTTTGGCTCACCTTTTTGTGAAGGGTCTAGAAAGAACTCTTTTTTTTTTGAAAGAGAGAGAGATAGAGAGAGAGAAAGAAGCAGTGGGGGAGGGGCAGAGAGAGAGAGAAAGAGACAGAATCCCAAGAGGGCTCAGCACAGAGCTCAATGCAGGGCTCCATCTCACGGATTATGAGATCATGACCTAAGCTGAAATCAAGAGTCAGATGCTTAACCAGCTGAGCCACCGAGGTGCCCCTAGAACCAATACATTTTTTAAAAATTAAATTTATTTATTTAAATTCAAGTTAGTTAACATACAGTGTGGTATTAGTTTCAGGAGTAGAACCCAAAGATTCACCACTTACGCATAACACCCAGTGCTCATCCCAACAAGGGCCTTCCTTAATGTGCAGCACCTATTTAGCCCAACCCCCTGCCTCCTCCCCTCCAGAAACTCTCAGTTTGTTCTCTGTATTTAAGAGTCTTTTATGATTTGTCATCCTCTCTGTTTTTACCTTATATTTCCTTCCGTTCCCCTATGTTCATCTGTTGTGTTTCTTAAATTCCACATGAGTAAGATTGTCTGATATTTGTCTTTCTCTGACTGACTTAATTTTGCTTAACATAATGCCCTCTAGTTTCATTCACATTGTTGCAAATGACAATATTTCATTCTTTTTCATCACCAAGTAGTATTACATTATGTATATGTATGTATGTACATCTATATGTATATATACATACCATATCTTCTTTATCCATTCATCACTCAATGGACATTTGGGCTCTTTCCATAATTTGACTATTGTTGACAGCACTACTATAAATATTGAGGTGCATGTGCCCCTCTGAATCAGCATTTTTTTAATCCTTTGGATAAATACTTAGCAGTGCAATTGCTGGGTCACAGAGTAGTTCTATTTTTAATTTTTTGAGGAACCTCCATACTGTTTTCCAAAGTGGTTGCACCAGTTTGCATTCCCACCAACAGTGCAAAAAGTTTCCTTTTTCTCCGTATCCTCGCCAACTAGAACCAATACATTTTTGAAGAAAAAGAATCATAATTACATGAGAACTTAGAACTCCTTAAAATAGTGTAACTGAGATCATAAATAAAATCTGGTTATATCCTTTTAAATGACCAAGAATTATTTTTAAAAATCATTTCTTAAATTTATGTGGTCAAATGATAAATTTAACAGAGTTCAGAACCTTCTAGCTTTGTGTCTGAACTCTTTTTATATAAGGTCAATCCTCTAGCACAGTCCATCTCAAAATAAGGCCTTAATGTTTTTGCATGCATGCATGAATCACTAAAGTAAATAGCATAAGTGACGTGAGTTGTGATTCCATTTATGACAGAATAGTTGTCTTTTTTTTAAGTTTATTTATTTTTATTCATTTTTGAGAGGTGGAAGGGGCAAAGAGAGAAGGGGAGAGAAAATCCCAACAGGCTCCACGTTGTCATCATGGAGCCTAATGTGGGGCTCAATGTCATAAACCATGAGATCATGGCCTGAGCTGAAATCCGATGCTTAATGGGCTGAGCCACTCCAGGTGCCCTGTTAGCTCTCTCTTTCTTTTTTTTTTTTTAATGTATGCTTCACACTTCTTATTTTTTAAAAAGGAAACTATGAACATTTACGTGGGTATCTGTACATTGGATTAAAGATAAAATTCAGCCACTTCATAGACTATTAGACATTGGGTGTGAATGGATACGATACCTGGAACCCCAAAACCCTATTGCAGCCCACCCATCAGAGGGGTGATCTACAAGGGACAGATAATAAATAATGGAGTCAAGAGAAAATCTAGTTTTCAATAGGATCACTCGGTTCATTTTCATGGTCACTGAATGTGTAGTTGGGATTGCCATTCTTGGCGATCGGGGTAAGCCCACATCAGATCCGAGAGCTGTAGATTGAGAGCTATGACAGCAAGAAAGCCATGAGAATGCCAATAACATCTCCCTAAACTCTCCCTACATCATACCAAGATATTACATTAAAAAAAAATACCACATCTCAGGGTGAGATGAGAAGATTATGCCATCCATGAAGATCTAAAAGAGGCAGTGGTGAGGGTTCTTATCATGTATTCATTGAATATGCTACTCTGCTTCCTATGCGAAATGGGCAGATGTTAGTCTGTCTACTCAAAGCCCAACATGCTAGTTGTCCTGATCAAAACTGCTCTGCTGGAGACACCTGCATGGCTTAGCAGTTGAGCATCTGACTTCAGCCCAGGTTATGGTCTCACAGTTGGTGAGTTCAAACCCCACATCGGGCTTGCTCCTGTCAGCCTGTCAGCACAGAGCCCACCTTGGATCCTTTGTGCTCCTCTCTCTGCCCCTCCCCCCACTTGCAATTTCTCAAAAATAAACATTTTTAAAAAACGCTCTACTGGACTTGGTATCCTTTTGAGAGTCAACTAATAAGTCTCAGGGATATGGTATGTAGTTGTTTTTCTGGAAAATGCTTCATTTCTATCCAATGAATAAAGAACTGCAGAGACTGTGCATTTTTGTTGAGATGAATGACAATATTCATATACAGTTTTGTTCTGGAAATATGATAACTCCTTCAACCTCTGTCATAATATAGTCCAAAGAGATACAAATCCTGTTGAGAGAATCAGTCTACAGAATATTACACTGATCCATTATATTGATGACATTTTGCAGTTCAATCAAAATGAGCAAGAGTTAATTAAGATTATAAAAGCTTAGGTAAGATGCATTCACTCCACAGAGAGTGAGAAAATCTTGTGAAGATTCAAGAACATGACAATTCAGTACAATTTTATAGGGACCTATGAGGAAGGGTGTGCTGATACAATGCTTGCAAAGTAACAGATAAATTTCTGCATTTTAATCCCTTACTACTGAGAAGGAAAAACAGTGCTTGAAGGGGCTTTTGGGTTCTGAGGCAATGGATTTTACATCGGGATCTGCTTCTCTGGCTAATATACTAAGTGACATAAAAGGCCACCAGCTCTGAGTAAAGCCAAAAGCAATAAAGGGATCTGCAGAAGATTTAGGCTATAGTGTAAGCAGCCACCACTTGGGCCGGTTCTGTTTGAAGAATAATCGGTTAAAAGAGATGCAGTGTGATGTTATGGGAAGCCCCAAAGAATTATCCATGAACTCCTGTGGTTCTGGCCTATGGCCATGGCAGCAGTTGAGGGCAATTTTATTCCTTTTGAGAAACAGCTCCTGGTAAGATACCGGGTCCTGGAAGATGTAAAACAATTTACCATGTGGCACCAAGTGGCCACGTTCCTGAAACTGCTTATGATAAGCTGGGTTCTATCAGACCTGCCAAGTGTCATATCAAAAAGGCCCAGGACAGTCCATCATAAGAGGCAAATGGAATTGAGTTTGAGCAGGGTCAGAGGGCCTATGTAAGCTTCATGGCCCAGATACCCAAAGCACCCACCAGATCTGTGCTAGTGACCTTCTTTCCGTTTTCACATCTATAGCCATCTAAGGATCTTGTACATCCTGATAAAAAAGGAAGAAAAAGCTTAAGTTTGGTTTATGGAAGGATCAGCATAATATGAAGGTACAAACCAAAAATGAACAAGCGATACATTATAACCATACCGGGAGGAAAAGGACTGAAAGACCAGAAACAAGGATGTTTGGAGGAGAGACATGTGGTTGAACATAAGGCAATGGGCATGAAGTGTGAAGGCTTGTGAAAACATCTACGGTGGAGAATGCACTGAACCAAGAAGACAAAATGATTCAGCTAGTCTTTGCATTTGGCTATCCCAGAACTAACACAATGAGCACATGAACAGGGTAGTCATGGTGACAGATATGGAAATAGGCACTGGCTTAATGGGCTCCATTTAAGAGGACTATAGTCAGTTCAGAATGTCCAAACAGCCAGCCACAAAGACCAATACTGAGATCTTGGTATATGAACCATTCCTCAAGAGGATTAACCAGGCCCTGGTGGCAACTCATCTCCCCCCTGCATTCCAGAAGGGCTAGTGTTTGTCTTCACCAGAAGACGTATGGACTCCAGCTATGGCTTTGCTCTTTCTCTCCATAGAGCTTCACCCAACACGACTATTCAGGGGCTTATGTGGTGTAAGATCTACAAACAGGGAGTCTCACGCAGAATACCATCTGACCTCAGGTCCCACTTCACAGCCAGGTATGGCCAGGCGTGACCATGAGATGCATGTTGTAGGCGTTGTATCACATGACCACACCATGTGAAGGCAGATGGCCTGATAGAACATTGGAATGGAAGACTGATGGCAGTTTAACTTTAGAGTGGAAATTCTACAGAGTTTGCTGAGTTTTCAAAGGAGTTGAAAATAATCCATTAATTTAAGGAACGTTAGAGATGCTTATTCCAACCTCATGATTTCCCCTGACTTCATCTCTCTGAAAAATACTCTATAACATGTCAAGGTGCCATCCCAGAGGCATGAATTTAAAGACCAGTAAACAAATGCACTTTTAGCTATACAGAAAATCCTTCAGTTTCTACTTTTTCTGTAGAAAAGTAATGCCAGATGACTATAATTCTGAAATTTTGTGCTGATCTGCTGGGAGTGAGGGTGGGGAGAACAAAAAAAAAAAAAAAGAAAAAGAAAGTAAGTCAGATTTAGGAAATTAAATTCTTGAGCAAGAATTTTAATTTCCCCTCAAATAAAACCCTTCATGTCGTTTTGGCCAAAGCATACACCTGACAGTTATATCCAGTAACAACTATCTCTGAACCTAAAAATCTCCAACCCCTTAAAATAATATATTTAGATCCCTAAACTCAGTATTAATTAAATTTCTTTCATCTTTTGAGGTAACTTGTTTAAATGAATATCAGGAGCCAGAAGACATGAATACAATTTCTATCTATTTCAAATTATTAATAAAGAGATTTTTGACCTGGAGCAGGAAATTAATGTTTCTTTTCAAATGACTGATTGTTTCAACTCATTGCAATGCTGGAATATTCAGAGCATATTTCTGATGTGATGTTAAAGAGTCAGTCCTGATATTTAAGATATGATTGGTTATGTATTTAGGTTTTTTTAATTTTCTTTACACTCATGGTCTTCTAAGATCATGAGTTTCAGCTTGTTATTCTGAATTTATTATTAGGGAGCCCTTCTAGTTAAAAAAAGAAGATAACCAATTACTTTCCTAACCATATGCTGTTACTTCATTGTTACTCTATTTTTTTAAAAATTTTTTTAGCATTTATTCAGTTTTGAGAGACAGAGAATGAGTGGGGAAGGGGCAGAGAGAGAGGGAGACACAGAATATGAAACAGGCTGAGCCATCAGCACAGAGCCTGACGCAGGGCTTGAACTCACAAACTGTGAGATCATGACCTGAGCCGAAGTCGGACGCTTAACCGACTGAGCCACCTAGGCGCCCCTCATTGTTACTCTATTAATGCTAATTATGGTATTTCAACCCTGTCAGTTGGATATCACATCTTAGCTGTCAGGTGGCCTTTTCCCCACGGTCCAACCAGCATATGCTTAAGTGATCAATTATGTCGTAGTTCATGGCCCACACCCATCCCTAGCCAGTGCACTCTGCCCTTTGGCCAGAATGAATTACTTGTTGTATCCTCACCTGAGTCCTTGCTCATTAAGCAGAAAAGCCCTTTCTCTTAGCTTCAGTCTTTAGGAATCTTTCTGCTCCTTCCACATCTTGCTCCAAAGAAGTCTGAAGTAAGAAAAGGAAAACTCAGCTGTAACCAGGGGACTTGGATCTTAATCTCAGGGTCACCACTAACGAGCTAAGCATACTTTGGCAAGTTTTTACTTTCCAGACTCCGTTTTCTCATCTGTAAATTGAGAACCCACGAACTAGATCAGTAGTCCTCTCTTGACGTAAAGTATACATATGTATGCCTACATATCTGTGAAAAAAGAATATGGAAAGGGCGATGGTGTTCGAGCTTCTCAAGACAGGATTCAGGGGCGCCTGGGTGGCTCAGTCGCTTAAGCGTCCGACTTCGGCTCAGGTCATGATTTCACGGTTGTGAGTTCGAGCCCCACATTGGGCTCTGTGCTGACAGCTAGCTCAGAGGCTGAAGCCTGTTTCAGATTCTGTGTCTCCCTCTCTCTCTGACCCTCTCCTGTTCATGCTGTCTCTCTCTTTCTCTACCTTTCTCTCTCTCTCTCAGAAATAAATAAAACATAAAAAAATTAAAAAAAAAAAGGACAGAATTCTAAGGAAAAGGACCTCGTTAAAAAACAGAAGCAGAGGGGTGCCTGGGTGGCTTAGTCGGTTGAGCGTCTGACTCGCTTAGGTCATGATCTCGCGGTTCGTGGGTTCGAGCCCCGCATCGGGCTCTCTGCTGACTGCCAGCTCAGAGCCTGGAGCCTGTTTCAGAGTCTGTGTCTCCCTCTCTCTCTGACCCTCCCCTGCTCACGCTGTCTCTCTCTCTCCTAGAAAAAAAAAAAAAAAACAGAAGCAGAACACATCAACTGTTAGAAACACTGGCTTAGGGGCGTCTGGGTGGCTCAGTCTGGTAAGCGTCCAACTTTGGCTCAGGTCATGATCTCCCAGTTTGTGGGTTCGAGTCCCACATCGGGCTCTGGGCTGATAGCTCAGAAACCGGAGGCTGCTTTGGATTCTGTGTCTCCCTCTATCTCTCTCCCTCTGCTGTTCCCACTCTGTCTTTGTCTCTCTCTCAAAAATGTATAAATGTTAAAAACATTTACAAAAAAAGAAACACTGCTTTATTTAGATGAATCAAGAGATGGAAATAAGTGAGGACAGCAGGCAGTTCAGGATGGCCCTATAATGGCCGGGAGGGAGCTAGAGAGGCTATTTCATTCACGAGGTTGTAGTCAGTGGAGCGTTTATGCAGACAACTGATCGGGCTCAGACCGTAAAAAACGGCAAGCGGCGTTCTTCCCTGAAATTTCTTTATCCCCTTAATGATGTCGGCAAGGCTATATCTTCTTTCTTAATGATTAATGATTGTAAGGAAATAGGGGGGACATACATTCAATGCTATTATGAGTATAAAATGTAGGAATATATTTATGGAGAGGAATATATATATGAATATTATAAGTATAAAAATAATCTTTCTGCCTCATATGATGTGTCCTCCTTTCAATTTTGAGGACCGTAAGAAGTGTTGAAGTGTTTTATTGACAATATTCCCTTCTCTTCACCTGCTTTCTGTGGTTTCAGCCTCTGCTTATGACATCCTTTGGGGCATTTTGTACTCTCTCTTTCACTCCTTAATTTAGGTAAAAGCTGTTAGGAATTACCATTCAGGCCATGACCCTTCACTGCCAGAGGAAAGGAGTCTTCCCCTCCACTTGTGCTTCACCCTATTCCAGATGAAATACTAACTTATGATCTGAGGTCCAACAAGATGTTGTAGTAAAAGAGATTTTGATGGTTTAGGTCTCTCATCTATCCTCATCTTTGTTTAGGGCATAAAATCCTCCAGAAAATGGAGGGACCTATTAGCAGAGTATATGTTAATGAAGCTTCCTTAATCAAGTTGATAATTGATATAGGGCTTAAATTTCCCTGTCTTTTATCTTAAATAAATTTCTCTTCCGGGCAAAGTGTGACCTTAGAAATGTTTTTAATTCAGATACAGTAGAGTAGGGTGGTGGAAATGATTATTATTATTTTTTTAATGATCTTGACTCTTCCTCTTTACACATTTACTTCCAAACCTTATTTATTACTTCTTTGATTAAGGGGGACATATATTGGAAGTAAGATTTATATGTCCTTTTCATTAACTTTTATAAAAACTAAAAAGTAAAGTGATGTTGTAAACCCATAATATTCTTTTCAATTTTTAAAAGCTGATTTTAGAAACAAATTGAAACAAAACAAAACAAAAAATTATTAGTAATTTATAAATTAAGAAATTCATCAATTTTAAGTATTCATTTCAATGAGTTTTGGCCGCTATATACATTCATATAATAACTTCCACAATCATGATGTTGAGTATATACATTCCCTCAAAAATTCCCTTTGCTCTCTTGTAGGAGGTTGCTTACCCCTCCCCCCAACCCCCAGCCACTAGGAACTATAATCTGCTTTCTATCGAATAGTTTCCTCTTTTGTAGGATTGCATCTAAATGAAATCATGTAATATATCATCTTTTATGTTGGGCATTTTCATTTAGCATAATGCATTTGAGATTCATTTATGTTATTATGTGCGTCAGTAGTTCATTTATATTTTTTGCTAGGGAGTATTCTATTGTATGGATAGATAACATTTTATTTATCCAATTACTAGTTGATAGACATATAGGTTGTTTCTTGGTGCTGTTATGAATAAAACTGTTATAAACATTTAAGTACAAGTCATTGCTGGGGCATAACATCTCATAACTCTTGGTTAATCATCTAGGAGTAAACTGCTAAAAAACAGAAAAATTTGACTTCTTAACAACTAAAAATCTTTTGCTCTTCAAACAATACTCTTCAGAAAATGAAAAGACAAACCACTAACTGAGAAAAAATGTTAGAGAAACATATTTCTGATTAAGACAAAAATGAAAACAAAAACTGCTGTCCAAAATATATGAACTTTTAGGAGTCAAGAGAAACAATCTGATTTTTTTAAGGTAAAAGAATGAAACAGATCTTTGGCCAAACAAAACATATGAACGGCAAAAATATCTGCAAAGTATCCTCAACATCACAAGTTATCAGGAAACTACAAATTAAAACACAATGATATAAAACCTACACACCTATTGGAGGGGCTAACTTAAAACCCTAGTGATGCCAAGTGTTGGCAAAGATTTGGAATAACTGGCACTCTCATGCACCTTTAGTGGAAATGCAAAATGGTACAATTCCTTGAAAAAAAGTTTGGCGGTTGCTTAGAAAGTTAAGCATACACTCAATATACCCATTTTTTCAAATGGGTATTTTCCATATTTCCAAAATTCTTTGCAATCATGTATACATGTGTTCATTATTCATTCCTACTAATTTTTTACAGAATATTGTGAATTCTACAAATATATTTCAATAATTAATAAAACAAATGACAATATTTATTAATACATCTTTCGCAAGCTGCACAATTACTTGGGGCCCAATCTTTCTCTCTCTTTTTTTTTTTTTTTGACGTTAATTCCCACATAAAGGATTAGGACAGAAGTTTTTCTGTATATAAATATGTCCTGAGCCTTAAAAATCAGTTTAATTTAGGGGCGCCTGGGTGGTTCAGTCGGTTGAGTGTCTGACTTCGGTTCAAGTCATGATCTCACGGCTCCTGAGTTCAAACCCCGCTTCATGCTCTTTGCTGACAGCCCAGAGCCTGGATCTGCTTTGGATTCTCTGTCTCCTTCTCTCTCTCTCTGCCCCTCCCCTTATTCATGTTCTTAATTAGTCATATATTATTGTTGTTTTACTAGTTGGTAGTAATAAATGCTGCAATGATAACTCTGGACAGAATAGCTTAGCAGTTAGAGCCATAAAATGCCAGGAAACTGAAAAAAAATAAATTAAACAAATAATAATTTATATTATTAATATGAATTATTTTATTGCATTAAATTTAATTATATCATATAATCTATAGTGAATTATGTGTTATGTGTAAAATTATACACTAAAATTATATTTTAGATTTCCATAATCTGTATAAATATTTTTGCTGTAAAAATCATATTGAGATAATCAAGAAAATGTTTTCATGTGTAGTCTATTACCTTCATAAAGCTCTAATAAAATAATTAAAACATAAATAGGAGTTTGAGGATTAAAAGAAATGATGAAAGATTTCTGACTGCCAAAGCAGAGCGTGCTCATGTATATTTCAGTGAATGATCATGTGTGACACACTGCTTTGCAGTTTAATTTTATTAGATATATTTGAAAGAGACACAAAGCTTTAGCTTTTAAAGATCAATAGTTATAATATGCTAGAGATTAAATTTTCTGGAACCATATACATTGCTGATGAAAAATTTTAGATATCAATTTAAAATAGGCAAGACAGTAGATGGTTTAAAAATATATATGGCTTTTTAGAAGGTAAATGAGGAAAAAAATTGAAGCTCAGTGTTTTAACCTACCCAATCTGGACAAGATGTGCCATTTTGGAGTATCTTGTGCTTCCTTTCATTATAAGATTTCCTACAATTTTTTGTGACAGCCTATTTACTTACCTGCTTCCTCTACGAAACAAGAAGCCCCTTGTTGTCAGGAAGAGACAAGTCTTAGGACAGATATTGTCAATAAATGTTTTTTGACTGAATGCACATCTAACTGATTTGTTTGCGACACAGATTTCTCACGTTTTTTTTTTTTTATGATTATGTATACTTCTCTTTAGGCTTACAGTCTTTCTCCTGAACTTTTAAGTTCTTCAAGAAAGGAATCAATATCATGCCCTAGTAGGAAGAAAACAATAAGTTTGGATGTAGTCCAATCTCTGACAGCAAAATAATTATGTAACTTGGGCAAGTCATAAATTTTTTAGGCCAAACATTTCTTTACTTGTAAAATCTGGGCCTTTAATTGGGTGCATTCATAGGTCCCTTCCTGCCTTAAACCTATTTTATTTTCATGTATTTCCTATATAGTCGAAAGTGACTTAATTCATAAGTCACGTATTTCCTATATATTCACAGGTAAGAGGGCTCGTGTGTGACTGCGGCCCCCTTGCCTTCCTCGTGACTCTGCATTTGGTAGAAAAGAAGTAACAGGGACTAGAATGAACTGACAGCCATCTACAATTACTGAATCATTATACTTAAAACTGGAAAGTACTCGATACATCAATTCTACTTTTACTTTCAAAATGAGAAAATGTCAAAGACTTTTCCATCATTTGCCCAAGGTGACCCAGAACTATTATCAAAGCTTGGTATCGCATTTTATCCCTCTCAATGGAGGGCCAGTTGCAACAATAATGGATCCAGGTTTTGTGTGTCCATATCTAAAGTCAAATCTCAGTCACAGAATTTGGGGAAAGTTATCTACCATTTCCATTTTTGAGTTCCTCTCTTACATTATGTGATAATAATGCTTTGCCTCATAGCTTGGTTTGAGACTATTAAATAATGGTCATAAAATCTTAGGCACATTCAACAAAGCTAAATAAGTGGTAGTCATGATTCGGTACAAGGCGGCAACATCTTAAGCTAACAATTGTGATTTTACCTTAACAGCACATATAGCAGGCAAAAACAGATCCTCAAAGATTGTACCTAACTGTTTAACTTTCGGTTCTTTCAGTATCCCCAACCCGGGGAGGTCATTGCTTGGACCATGTAGACACCTGACAATAAGGGCTGGCCAGGGAACTCAGAGTGGAGATGATGGTTCATGAGCCGGTGTGATGGGACCCTTCTGCGGGCCTGCTCCTCCAGAGCCAGAGAAGGAACAGCCCCGAGGCAGTAAGAGTCAAGAAATTTTGGGAAAAGCTTGGGATTTTCATTCTTCTCAGAAGTTGGGGGGCATCTCTGGTCTTGCATACAGCTCTCTAGCCGGTCCTTGATCCCAGTGGCCTGCACAATCACGCCATAAAATTCACCACTTTAAAGTACACAATTCAGGTTTTTTTTTTTTAGTACATGCACAGAAGTGTGCAATCATCATCGCTAACAAAAAAATACTACATATTGAAAAATGGAAAATAATTATGCAAGGGCACCTGTTGGCTCGGTCTTTGAACATCTGACTCTTGATCTCGGCTCGGGTCCCGATCTCACTCTTTGTGGGATCAAGCTTCATGTCAGGGCTCTGTGCTGTCAGCACGGAGCTGACTTGGGATTCCCTCTTTCCCTAACTTTCTGCCCCTCCCCCACTCACAGTCTCTCCCTCTCTCTCTCTCTCAAAATAAATAAATAAAAACTTGAAAATATATATTAAAAATACAAATTATTTATCAATTAATCTACCTACTTATCTATCTATCACTTGCATTTATTCAATTCAAGAAACAATGAATGAGTGTCAAATGCGAGTCTACATTAGCCATTGGGGATACACACAGAAATAAAGCATGATACGGTCTGTAACTTCAATGAATTCCAAGTTGACATTTTGAGGAAAAAGTCCTAATAAGTGCACGAACCAATTCCTACAGGAACCATACCTGCTGCTACAGGCCTGAAATTAAGAAATTGGCTTTGCAACCCAAGGTCCCTGTAGGATATCCCGTGTCTCTCTTTATATTAAATTGCCTCACCCTATATGATATCAATTGAGACATAATGAAAACTGTTACATCAGATTTCCCTTAAGTGGTGAGAAAAACTAACTCCATGAACTCGGGTTTACTTAGCCCACTTAAAAGAGATCTTGGAACATGGCATCTATCTGAAGGGAATGAAGCAGGGATGAGAACAAGACAAGATTCAGCATGAAAGGAAATCAGAATTACAAACTACTCTGTGCTCAGAACAATTTGGATTTTGTAATCGGAGCTCTCCCAGATGTTCTGAGAGTCCCAGGGCAATCATGAGAGACCTAAGGAGATGAAGCAATGAGAGAATTATATATCCTGGGGGATTTGTTTCTTTATAACAAAACTCCTTTAAAGTAATTTATCAAAGTCACCAGAGAACTGAAGACATTTAGCATGGCTTATAAAACCTCAAACGTAGTGCTCTCTTTTTGAAAATTGAAAAAGCTGAAGGCTTTTTTGGTTAGCCTTTTCTTTATAATGTCAGATCGCCACTTGCCATAAATAGGAGTAAGGGAGGATAAGAAAGAAAATGTTTGAAGACAACAGTGAGATGGAGGTTGGAAGCTACTGAGTTTGTACTTGGGGACGAATGTATTTTAAAACCACGGCACGTATGTGTGTAAATGTAAATAAGGCATTGACTACAAGAGCAAGCTCATTTCTGTCTTTGAACAAACAGCACATTCTGTGGATTTCAAGTGCATAAACATCAGGAACTAATCTCTTACATAAGCCATATCTATTATCTTCTCCAACATTGAGGTCATACACTAGGGAGATAAGGGAGGACTTTTTATTCCACACACACACACCCATTTTTGGCTGACTATAACATATAAGTAAATTTGTTACCCTATTAATTATATGTGCTGAAAATGATTCTTATTCCTATCAGTCAGAGAACACAACTACCTTTATAATAATCGGAGGTAGAGATTACTATAAAATATTTTGGATAATTTTAATAAAAACAGAGTTGGGACAGATTCCGTTTCCAGCTGAGAACTGCTTTTAATTAAAACCTTGTTCAACATGCTTACTGCAGAGTTTTCTTATTTTCCTGTTATAGAAAGATGTACTGATTCAGCAATTATTGAACGCTGGACACATTATAAAACTTTCTTCTGAGACTATTTAGCCAAGAAAATCAGCTGTGATTCATTAGATGACAACACTACCAGGAAGAATGTTCCTCAGTTCTCCCTTAGTTATAGGTCTTTGCTGGCTATAAAATACAAAGGCCCAAACTAAGAAAAGAGACTTGTCATTTTAAATTTAATAAAAGTCTCTGTAATGAGGCGGTAAATGTAGACTTCTGTAAATGTATGGCTAGTGAGTCCATCAAGCAGGGTGGAAATGTTAGATAAGCTGTGTTCTATTCACAACTTTGTTAACAATTGTTTCACTATATGCCCTGCAGTGACTACTGCTAGTCAATATTAACTAGCGCAAAAAGTCAAGTCAGTGTTGTCTGATACAGAATGGATGCTGCACAAGCTCTGCACACTGTGTGTGTGTTATACGGGACCAGAACCAAATAGAACGTAATTCTTCAGCATCCACTTGGACTCATGGAGACTGCCAAATATTTTGCTGCCTTCCAAATTTGCTCATTTTTCCAACTCCTAATTTGTGTGTTTATCGTTTGTGTTTTTTAACACTAGTGAAATGGATCAAATTCCTGTTACTTAGTCACTTTTTACTTTCTGAGGAAGATGCTTACAATGGTGAAAGAAAAATTTGCAAAATCACATTCTTCCTGAGATCTAAAACTCAGCATAGTGTTTATAGTCAACAATGCTATATTATATAAAACCGTATAATACTTCAGAGTTGCCAAGAGACTAGATCTTAAATGTTCTTGCCACAAAATGAAATGATAGTTGTGTGATGTAATAACAGTGTTAGTTAACTTTACGGTGGTAATAATGCTATGATATATAAATATCAAATCAACACATTGTACACCTTACACTTACACAATATTATATGTCAATTGTATCTCAATTAAAAATCACACCAAATGGTCTAAGATTTATGAAGTGATTAAAGTAGCAGCTAAACAATATTAAAAAAATCACAATTATAGTTGAGGAATTCAAGAGATCCCCTCACAGAATGAACAGAGAGATATACTATGTTCATAGACTGAATGACTGAAAATATCATTTATTTTCAAATCAATTTATGTGTTTAGTGCAATTCCCAGCAAAAATTTTGGTCAAGCTGATTCTAAAAATGTTATAAAAACATAATCCCAAGAATAGTTAAAATAACCTTGACAAATAATACAATGGAAAGAATTACTCTACCCAATATTAAGGCTTACTATTTAGCTATAGTAAACCAAAAAAAGTATGGAGATAGAAACACAAATAAATGAAAACATAGAGAAAATTCAGAAAGAGACTCACACAAATACGGCCAACTGATTTTTTTTTTTTTTACAAAGTTTAGAGATAATTCGATGGAATAAAGATTGCCTCTGACAAACAGTATTGGAGAAACTGGGTATCTATGGCCTCAAAATGAAGCAGACTTACATGTAAAACATGAAACATTGATAACTTGAACCTCATCAAATTAAAATCTTTTGTTCTATTAAAGACCCTGTTTAAATGATGAAAAGACAAAAGACAGACTTGGAGAAAATATTTGCAAGCCATGTATCTGACAAAGGTCTAGTATCTAGAACTTACAATGAACTTCTAAAACTCAACATTAGAAAGGAAAGTGGGCAAAAGACATGAATATCTGTATTAAAAAATAAGAGAAAATAAAAGTAAAAAGGCAATACTCAAAAGAGCATGACTGAGGTAATGAGTTGAAAAATAGCAATAAAAGAAGATATTCTTTAAGCCATCAATAAGACTTTGAATTCAAGTAAAAATTGCAAATATAATTATAATATAAACAGCAAAATGAATACTTAACAATATGTAAGACACCTTACTCTTTGAAAGCAAAAGGATTAGATGTGATACTTATATTTTCAGAAAATACCAACCAGCAATTCTGGTAATGTTTTGTTCAGTTTTGCAAAAACACTGAATACATGACTGTACGTTTGGTCATAAAATTCAGTCCACTCTTGCCATCACAATTTCAGAGGATTATGAAACATTTCAGAGAGTTTAAAAGAATTTCAGGATATGATTAAAGAGGTGGAAGGAAAAAAATATCTCTAAGTTAAAACTGGAGGAATCAGTATAGTTTGAGGGAAAGACCCAAAGAGGCTTCAAGTTGTGCAAAATGGTATTCACCAAAAACAGTAGCTCTTGTTTGTTTATACAGAAGATGAACCACAATGACATACATTAGATTGACTTCTCTGCCTGAGTAAGTTATAGCTCCAAATGATGCTACTTACATAAATACCCAAGAGTTCAACTTTATATAACCCTTACACTATCAAATGGACATTGTTGTGCCATAAAAATGAAGACACTGAGGGGTTTGCATTTTGTGTAAGGTTGCACAAGAATGATGGAATTGTAATTCTGGTCAAGAATGGCTAATTTCAACATTCAGGTTTCTAACCAATGTACCAGGTCAGAGGTCAGCAAACTACAGCTTAAGGACAAATCCAGCCTCAGCCTGTTTTTGTATGGCCCATGAGCTAAGAACGATTTAAAGTCTTAAAAATCCCCCAAAGAGTGTAGTTTATGGCATGTGAAAATTGTACGAAATGCAAATAGTTGACTAGTTGAAAGAGTAAATATAGACCACAAAACTTAAAATAATTTTTTACAGGCAATGTTTATTTTCTCCTACACTAGGGCATCCATGCAGTATGAATCTGTATACAGAAAATTTCTACCTTGTAATGTATGCCAGGAAGTGGAGGAATTTTCTCTGATAGATTGTAATTCAGGTTATGTGCTCCTGTGGGAAACACAGATGAATGCAGAGATTTCTTGAAGGTAGGAAAGCAAACTAAGTAGCTTTTCAAAGAATCTCTAAGGCAGTTGTCTGCATTTGTAAGCACTGGAAAGTATATAAGGAAATCAGAATGGGAAACTAATGTTTCCCAGGCCACCACCCAGTGGAAACAGTTAGCAATGCATATTCTTTTAAGCTGGTAGAACACGTAATCTGGGTGAGTGTGTCCCCAAATCATGCAACTCACCTTCATGTTCTATAATGTGAAGCCATAAACTCACTTTTTACAAAACTGAAGAAAAATGTAAATCTCAAGGTGGTATTTCTGCAAAGAAATTCAAATCAATAAATACATCCACAGTAATGCTAACAGTTTCCTGGGGTTTTTTTTTTTTTTTGAAACAAAATAATTGAAAGGTTTCTACAAAAAAATTGAGTAAGAAGGAAATAAAAGTTCTTATACTTCAGGCTCTCTTTCATAACACATAATAATATCCTCAGTTGAGTAGCCATAACAGCAAGAGAGATTTCCTGAAAGCTGTTTAACACCCCTTCAAGGAATAAAGGAGAGAGTTTGGGGACAGACAGGGTAGGGGAATTCCTCCTAGCTTCCATTGCTTGCTCTTTTCTTCATTTCTTCTCATCAGCATATGCCCCTCTTCCTAAAGAAATCCTACTGTTTAGTTAATATGTAGGTAAGATCTTTTACAATCAGAAATTGTGCAGATGCCTATTTTTATTAACCAAATCAGTCTTTGAGAATAATTGTATTAAGAGAAGAACTTACTCTTTGAAAAACTCCTGGGATCTAGCAAACATAATGTAACACTTATTCAAACAGATATCTCCTTTTATCTTCATTGACATTTTTTCCATTCATAAAATAAAGTAAACAATATCTAAACTATCTCCTTTGCGTGACTACTCTCAAATCACCATATTACTCTGGAGGCTAATAAAGTTGAGCCTGATAATAGACTTTGACCTTTTAAAAGAGGATTCATCCTACTCAATTAATCATCATTCTGTTTCAATAGTACTTTGAGCTTAATTAGCGTGGGAGGCAGAAAAGGGACAATTTTAAGAATATTGGCCATTTCATTCTTGCAACAAAACTGATTTCATGTCTTTGAGCATTCTATAAATCCAGAACTTGGCCTAATATTATTTCTAATATGATAAGTAAAGAAAGGAAAATGAATTCCAGTTGAATGGAGAATGGGAGAAACGACTGCATGATTCATTCGTTGCTTCAATAATTCAAGTTAAGGAAGAAGCAAAAAGTTCTGTTTTTCTATGACTAAAAGTGGCTTTCTTGAGAGGTTCATAAAAAGTTCATGTTACCCTTGAACAAATATGTTTTCCACATTTCATTGCCAGAATGTGGAGAAACAGAAGGGCCAGAAATTAGTGAAAAATTCTGATCTCACTTTGTGTTGCTGGACTTCCCTAGAGTAGGAAGTACCAAAAATCATCCTGGAGAGAACTAATGCTTTTTCCCATTGTTTTTGCCAAAAGTGAAAACTATTTTGCCTAACTCTATGCCTAAGCTAACAAGAGACTAAAATTTTAGATTCTTTCAAGCTCCCAACTGCTGATCTATTTTCATATATCCAATTAAAGGCTCAAATGCTAGAAAAAGTAATAAGTGGAAATGACAGGCTATGAGAGATTTTATTCATATAGAAATTAATACGGTTTCTTTCTCCCCAATGGAAATGATGACAAAAAGTATATTTTTATTTGGACTTTAAAACGTATCTCTTTCTTTGGTCATTAAGCAGTACCTAATTTGTCCTGAAGTAAATTGTGGTAATTTCAAACATCTTTGCCTTACTGTAATATAAAATTAAGTGAAAACTAGACAATCCATAAAAAAATAAGCTAGAAGATGTTAACACATTTAAAAATTGCTTAATTTCTCTACACATGTATTCATTCATAGCAGGTCCTGAATTTCCCAGGTATTTGAAAATAGAGATCTATAGGAAATTTTCATCCATGAATTGCACGCCGTACCTAGGTTGTTACTCTATTATAGTAGGCATTTAAACCATTTTCAAGATATAGAAAATGGTATCACTGCTGTGATTTAAAGTATGTGTGTGTTGGGATGCCTAGGTAGCTCAGTTGGTTAAGTGTCCAACTCTTGATTTCAGCTCAGGTCATGATCTCATGTTCATGAGTTTGAATCCACTGTTCATGGATTTGAGTTGTCAGTGCAGAGCCTGCTTGGATTCTCTCTCTCTCTTTCTATCTCTGCCCCTCCCCTACTCACTTTTTCTCTCCCTCTCTCTCAAGAATAAATAAATAAGCATTAACAAACAATTAAAATAATAAAGTGTGTGTATATATGTATGAAATTTCTAAATACACATTCATTTTTTTTACATAGTTATGACAAGACTGGAAAATGAGATGTTATGATAGGAAACCTTGGAAGAATTCAACCAACAGTCCAAGTTTATAATTATTAATAGAGTTAAAACCTATAGGCTGAGTTTATAATTATTAATAAAGTTAAAACCTATATTTTGGAATGAGGCAAAATTGTCTCCCTTTTGGCTGTTTCTTTCTTGCTCCTTTCATCCCCACAATCTTAGTTTTCAAACAGCTTAATTTTTTTTAAAAAAAGGACAAAAAGGAAAATTTGAGGCAGAATATACTAGAAAGACATTTCTAGACACTTGGAGTACCAAGTGTCTGCCTTCCTTCTTCAGATGGACAGACTACAGAACACTAACAAAGTATAAATTGCTATGACGCTACCATGATCCTCATTAATAAGTCAGACCTGCGCAGAGTGTTTTTACAAAGACCACACCTCTCCCTGACCTACCAAAATCAAACACACACACACACACACACACACACACACACACACACAAATCAAAGAAAAAAAAACAGAAAAAAACGTATAGTTACTCAATCTAAAATGGCTGAATGTTTGGGGCCTTTTGATTCTTCTTTTGCATGGGGGCAAAGAAAGGGAGAAATGGATAGAGAAAGGGCTTCTGAGGTGCAAAATAAAAAAGGAAACATACCAGTGACATCTCGGACCCAATTCCTTTGATGTGGAAGACATTGGCAGCGGAGAGGCACATTTGTCTGTTTTTTCCCACATGTCTACAACCAAAGTAGCATTTCAACATCATTTTCAAGTTTAAACCTCTACTTAGTATAGTTTACCATATGCAGTTTTGGATACACCAAACCCCAATAATGTGTACTTATCCCAGAGCCAAGGACAGCCTCATATTCAAAAAAACCAGAAAAGACAGATAAAATGGATTAAATCTGTAGTTGGGGGTACTTGCTAACATGTCAAGAGTTCCACGGACCTATTGATAGTGAGAATGTCGATTTAAAAAAAATATTTAGGGGCTCCTGAGTGGCTCAGTCGGTTGGGCAACCAACTTCAGCTTAGGTCATGATCTCACAGTTCGTGGGTTCGAGTCCAGTGTCAGGCTCTGTGCTGACAGCTCAGAGCCTGGAGCCTGCTTCAGATTCTGTATCTCCCTCTCTCTGACCCTCTTCTGCTCACGCTGTCTCTCTCTCTCTCTCTTTCAGAAATAAATTAAAAAACATTAAAAAAATAAAATAAGTATTTATTTATTCTGAGTGTGTGTGTGTGTGTGTGTGTGTGTGTGTGTGTGTGTGTGTGCATGAGCGGAGGAGGGGCAGAGAGCAAAGGAGAGAGAGAGAAAATCCTAAACAGGTTCTGCATTGTCAGTGCAGAGCTCAATGCAGGGCTCGATCTCAACGCCCGGTAAGATCTGACCTGAGGGTAAATTGAGTCTAAACTTAGCCAACTGAGCCATGCAGGCACTCCAAAAATGTCTGTTTCTGATACAAAATTTTAATATCCCCTGTCCTGAAGATACATATATATCAACCCTAAACACTTATTTGACCAGAATGATAGCAAAATAAAATAGTATTTCTTCAGATGAATGTTACAGTAGAAACTTTGTATACCTCTAGTGCTTTTTGTTTTTAAATGCTAAATTGCCTCCTCTTTGACCAAGGGGTTTTCTTCAAATATTCCCTTAAAATTACATTATTCTATTTAGGAAAAAATGGTATACGTTGTGTGAGGATATTTTTGCATGTTTATAATTATTTGTTTGAGAGCATATTTCCCTTCTAAAATATAGTATCATCTATTCTTGTTTATACAAAAAAATTGACAAAATCTTAGCTAGTTCAATAACTAATAACGGGATACAAATCCCGTAACAAGGTATGGTATCATCAGTGCTCCCTATTTAATTCACATCTACCAGAAATACGGATCTATATTAGAACTATGTTACTTTAATAGATTTAGATTGGGTATGATCTCTATCCTCAAACAATTAATACTACAGTAAGTAAACTAGTGTGTGTGTGTGTGTGTGTTTGTGCGCAGCTTGGATTATATGATTAATTGAATAATACATTTAGTGTAACTGGCTAACTCATCCTAGTTAAATGAATTTAGATGGAATGTTTTGATAAGTAGTTCTGTTTGTTCATACAAAAATTAGGGACCACCTACTTAACAGGATAAAATTTCACTAAGGCTTAAAGGACACGAAAGGAATTATTTGGGGTCCAAGACAAAGGATATTGAAAGTTACTGGAAGAGTTTGTCAGTGGTGAAGGGCTGTCAGTATGGAACAACAAAACAAAGCAAAAGAAACAAGAAGACAGTCAACACTGAACGTTAGGAGACTAATAATAAATAGACAGGTTATACTGAATAAAGTCAAGGGTGATAAATCGAAAGAGATGTAGAAAGCATTTAGGATTACTAAATTACTCAAATGAAATGGTTATGACATTATCATAAGAGATTTAATTTTTTTTTTAATATTTTTATTTTATTTCCAGGAGAGAGAGACAGCGTGAGCAGGGGAGGGTCAGAGAGAGAGGGAGATACAGACTCTGAAATAGGCTCCAGGCTCTGAGCTGGCAGTCAGCACAGAGCCCGACGCGTGTCTCGAACCCATGAACCGCGAGATCATGACCCAAGTGAAAGCCGGACGCTTAACCGACTAAGCCACCCAGGTGCCCCAGAGATTTAATTTTTTAATGTTTTATTTATTTCTGAGAGAGAGAGAGAGAGAGAGCATGAGAAGGGGAGGGTCAGAGAGAGAGGGAGATACAGAATCTGAAACAGTCTNTCACGCTGTCTCTCTCTCTCTCTCCTAGAAATAAATAAAAATATTTTAAAAAAAAATTTTTTTTTTGTTTTATTTATTTGTAAGAGAGAGAGAGATAAGAGGTTTAGAAAATGTTAAAGCTAAAAGGGGCATAGAGATAAGTTTTCAGATGAGAAAAAGGACCGCAGAGCTCGAGATGCCAATGTTTTCAGAGCAAGTCACTGGAAAAGGGACTTCCAGAACACAGACTTCCCAGCTTTCAGTTACCACTGAACATTTTTGATACTTGAGGTATTGGAAAAGTAAGGTAGAACTTTCCAGAATGTTGAACAGAACTTCCTGCTATGAAAGTATGAACCATTGACTATAAAACTTTACTTTTTAGTTATAATAACAGGTAAATTTCCCAAAAGAGAATTGTTACTTAACTGTGACTAAATGGTTCTCTGGCCTGTTTATATCTGCCTCAGGCCAACCAATTTCCCCTTTGACCAGATGGACACAGATTTGCAGACAGCAGTGGCCCATGTGGTGTGGCCCAGAGCCTTTCCTGCCTCCTGTGTCACTGATCATGTCCACGGGAATTTGAACCAAGACTGGAAAGTGCAATCTTTAACAAAAGTTTCATGCTTTTCTCCTCTCAGGCAAGAAACCAGAAAAGGATTACTGAATTATTTATCAGCAAGTTTTTATTGACTCCCTTGCTTATTCTGGTGCTCATGGTACCCTCCATTACATTTTAGCTTCAGTTTAAGACAACCTTTTGAATCCTGGACTCTTTAACTGTCCTATATTTTTATTGCTTTAAGGAATAAACTGACTATTGAAGTTGGCCAATCTGATCACATCTCTGACCAATTTAAAATTCTTCAAAGATTCCCACTGAGTATAACCTATCAAATTCCCTAGTATATCATATAAAGCTTCTTAGACCTGGACCCCACATTTTCCTATAATTTGGTCTCCAGTCACACTCTCGTGCACCTATAGTTTTTCCAACATATTTCCAAATTCCCCAAGGCACAAAGCACCAAGTGCCTATTCTTAGTCTCAAAATTTATTATATCAATTATACTACTTATCAATATATAAGTATATTACTTATTACTTATTGATACTTATGTCAGTTATGCAATTATACAACTAAGAGTTGGGGCTGTGTCTTACTTTTTGGTATCTTTTAGTTCTGAGATCTGAATTCTGGCTTAGATACCTCTGTTAAACTAATTATCACATTTTTTTTTTCTGACAGTCATTTACTACATTTTGAATTCTTGGAAGAAGATGGTGTTGTCCTGTGTCACTGCTGAATTCCCAGAACTGAACACAATACCAAGTACACAGAAATAGAGTAACTGTTTGTTGAATATACTGATGGATAAATTAACACTAGTTTGATTTCATTACTATTGTTGAAGCACTCTTGTAATACTCATCTGCTCACAGACTTATCATCCCTTTCTCTTAACCTAGTAAAATTCTATAAGCCCAGTGTTTATCACAGTGCTTGGTGGATATGTTAAATGAATAAATTAAAACTTCTCTCATGTCACATTGTACTTTCTTCATAGGGTGTGTCTTGATCCCCATCTAGAAGTAATTTCTCCCTACCCAGGGTCCTTCAAACAATTATTTTTGAGGAAATTTGCTTGGCAATATTGTGTCTATCTTCCATATTTGTCAGAAATTATTTAAATATATTGTTTAAAAATAAATATTGTATCTTGTGTCTCCAATTAGTCCTTAAGATTTTGAGCTCTTGATGATTATAACCAATGTCAACTTCTTTCCTTTGACTTGCCCACACATTATCAGTGTTTAACTGAGATTTGGAAAGCAAGACACGAACAAAGACAAAGTTACCTGGCATTAGTCTCAGGTTGATGGTGATGGTGAGGGTTTGAGTTGTGAACCCAACATGCTTTCTTTCTGCTACAGAGCAGGAAGTGGGGATAAGAGGAAGAAACAGCAGATGATAGGATGAAACCTATACACAGTAAGCTCCAGGGAAGTGTAACACAGAATGGATTCGAGATGTGAGAGAGAATCAGGGACATTTCCTACAAGGAAGTGAGTGTGGAACATTCTCTTCAATGAGGAATACTGAAAAAAATATATATAAAGACGGAACTCCATAAAGGTTAATACTCTGAAGGTAGTAGGTTTCGTGAGAATTAAGGGGAAGAACGTGCAACAGTGGTTTGATCAGAGAAGCCCTGTTACAAGTTAACAAATACGGGGTCAGATAGACAGAAATGAGTGTCCAATGAATTTTATGAAGAGATTCTAGGAGTTAGGAGATTCCTTTATGTTTTTTAACACCGGGTTCACCTGTTCCAATGGCTGATGTATTGCCGGGATCCTGGCAGGGTCTGTCATCTTTGTCAACATTGTTACAAGCTTAATTCCAGAACCTGGGTGCAGCATGGACAGGTGAGAAACCATGCAAGCAAATAAACCTGAGACTTGTAAACATCACCCTTAGCTTTTGGTAAAGAAATGTGTAGAGTGGGGCGCCTGGGTGGCTCAGTCAGTTGGGCAACCGACTTCGGCTCAGGTCATGATCTCGCAGTTGGTGGATTCGAGCCTCACGTCGGGCTCTGTGCTGACAGCTCAGAGCCTGGAGTCTGCTTCAGAGTCTGTGTCTCCCTCTCTTTCTGATCCTCCCCTGCTCATGCTGTCTCTCTCTCTCTCTCTCTCAGAAATAAATAAAAAACATTTTTAAAAAAAATGTGTAGAGTGATCAGTCTGAAGTCAGTATCTAGACATTGGAAGATAAAAAAGAGGATGAGATATTTTCACCCCTCTTAGTTCCATTCTTATAGATCTGCTTCATTAAATGAAAGCATTCTAGGTATACCCTTGTTAGTCCTGAAATCCTGTGAGATACCCCCAAAGGTCTCACAAGCCATGCATCCCCAGAGAAGACAGAAAAATATGTTCCACTGTTTCCTGATAAGAGCCCATCAAGGAAAAGTCACTGCAATAAAACTAACGACGCTCTTTTCATTTCATGAAAACTTTAAACAGCCACTCCTATTTTAAGCATTTTCTGGTTTTCATGCAGTAAGTACAGCGAATGGAGATGTTAGCTGCCGAAACCCTTTCCCCTGCTTGTGTAAGGAAAGACACATCTTTGCCAAATAGCTTTGGTTTGGGGGACAACCCTCCGAGTCCACATTTGCTTGAGTAGCAATTCATGTGAGATGGAAAATGGAAACTTAACAACCTCACTTAGTGACTATGTGCACGGATTAGAAGTACTCAGTGAAAGTTAAAAACCATCAGAGCCGGAAAGAATTTACTGGCAGCAGTAGATGAATGTGTATATTTAGTAATATAAAGAGCCCATGAAGAACGGACACTTGGAGTCTGTAAAAGTCAATCAAGTCTCTGGAATATGTAGGGCAGGGAGAAATCACTTGTCAACTATTCTGTGACAAGGCACTGGAACACCCTTACTTTTTGACTGAAGCTCAAGAATAGCAGTCAGGAATTTGGTGCTGTGTCCCAGATGTGATGAAGTCGCTGGCTGAAAACAACGTATAAACAAAACATTAAGTAAAAGAAGGGAGAGGAAGAGAGAGAGAAAAAAATCTGCTTGATTATCCTAAGTAAATATATTTGACCTCAAAAACAGGAGCTAACTGAAAACCAATAGCAGATTCATTCCACCAAACTTGCTAAGTGAGGGAAAATGAACTGTCAAAGTACCTGACATGTAAAAATGTTGGCCACAAATATACAAAGAGCTTTCCTTTCTAGTGACCATTTTTTCATATAGTACCTCAATTGTCCACACAATGGATATTATGTCCCCTAGCACTTTTTTTCTTAATGGTTGTAATTCAATTTATCATGTGCTTTATTTTTAAATAAAATAAATATACATAAAGGTGCATGATTGTTTTGAATTCTCCTATCAAATGCTTATTTCAATTGTCCTTTCCTTCCCTCAGGGTACATTCATCAGCATGAATTTGATAAGCGTTTTCTCTGTTCTTTTAAAAATATTCCCGCTCATGTGCATGTATGTTCATGAATGTTGTATTGTTAATAACATCATATCATATATTTTCGTTTTTAATTTTTTTTAAGTTTATTTATTTTGAGAGAAAGAGACAGAGGCAGAGACAGGATACCAAGGAGGCTCCATGCTGTCAGCACACAGCCCGATGTGAGGCTCGAACTCACAGTGAGATCATGACCTGAGCCGAAATCAAGAATGGAATGTTTATCTGACTGAGCCACCCAGGCTCCCCACCATATATTTTTTGCTACTTTTTTTACTCAAATTATATTTTAAGGTATACTTTTTTAAACTAGTATGTGCCTTTTAATAGCTGGACAGCATTTTACCATATAAACATAATATATATTATTTATCCATTCCATTTCCCTCTGAGGGAATTTGCATTATTTCCATTTTCCCACTTTACAAATAGGACTGCAGACATCCTAGCATACGCTCTATACAAATGAGGCACATACTATTTTCTAAGTTCTTCGCTGCATAATCTAATTTAATCTTCACAAAAAGTCCAGAAAAGCTGTTGTTTGATTAACATCTTAGAAATGAATATATCATAAAGGTTAAGAAACATTATCAACTTTACACAACGGATAAGAAGGGAGCTAGGATTGAATTTTCATCTAATGCTACTGAAATCATCTTGTCTATTTATTGGTTCACCTACTCATTCTCTGTCATACTCACCAGAATATAGGTCTCAGAGGGACAGGGGCCTTGATTTTGGCCAGCAAGTACTTGATAAATGAATGAATGAGTGAGTAAGTGAATACAATGGTTCTCCTCTATGTTGCAGAGCTCAAAGAGTGAAAGAACTGTTATCTGGTCTGGGGTTCTCGAATAAGTTCGTTTTAATTTGAGGCAATTCCATGTTCAAAAAAGCCCAAGCATGCTGTTCCGGGTTTGGCTCCTCATCAAATGTCTGTGTTTGTTCAAACCGGGAACTCAGGGATGTGTACTGGGTGAGCAAGTTTTGGATCATTTCAGATGTCATACACAGGGCTGGCAGTTTGTGGTTCTGAAGAAGTCTGGAAAGTCCAAGTCAGTAAAGTTCTGTGGCTTACTATAATATTTTTTCCTCATTTTGTAAACTCTGGAAAAAATAAATCTTCAAAGTTACGGCCACAAGTTTTGTGACACACCATGCTCTTAAAAATGACTAATTAAAATAATATGAATTGCAGCGCTTAAATCACAAGAATAGTCCTGATTCTGGGAAAAAGACAGTTTAGCAATCCACTGTCTTCAGAGTTGCTGGCAAAAATTTTCCATTCCTTTATTCTATGCCATAAACATTGGATAAGATATGAGGAAAATTCTGTGACTATTATCAGCATTCAGGACTGTTACCAGCACTGCATTTTTTTTGAGTCATTCATTTTATTCTAAGGTATTACTATCCTGAAGTTCATTGAATAACCTTAACTGGGAGAATCAGTTCTGTTTACTGAACTTTCTAGTCAGTTAAAATGTACAAAAGAAGCTTTTCCTTTGTTTTTAGCCTTGTTCTAGCAACTTTCTAATATGTGGTAACATCTTGTAGACTGAGTACATTTAGTGTAACAGTCCAATCTTCCTTTAGAGATGTAGTATCTTTATGTATCTTAGAATGTCTAACCTGCAATAAGTTCTTGTAAGTTTTTCTAAGAGGTTGTACTTAATCTGTAGAAATCACAAGATGTAGCCTAGAATTTAGTTTTTTAATCACTACACCATTTCTATCATTTTGCGTTCTTTCTATTCTTACCCAGATATTTGGACAAGATGTTACTGTTGGGCTCCAGCTAATTGAATTTTGTTGGATGAAGTTTAACCAAGTTGTGTATGAAATGAACCAATATGATACATATGATGTCACAAATGGTCACATTTTGAACTTCATAAAAATAGTACTTTACTAACAGTACTGAAATCTAGTCAACATAAAAACAAAAACAAAAACAAACAACTTTCTACCAAAGCAGAAATGGTGGGTCTATAGCATTCTAGAGTAGATTCTAGCTTCCACTTGCTATAAGGATTATGGGTGGATATTTTAAGCTGGTAAATATCTTGTGGTCTGTACTTACTTTCCTCAAAAATTATGTAATGCTTGGTTAGTATAAATTATTTTATGTATGTTATAAATATATGTAATATATTCTATATATGTAACATATTACAAATTATAGTAACAAACTAAAAGACAAATGAGCTCTTTCTACTTGTTTATAAATTTTTTATATAGAAATTTTCAAAGACAAGAGTTAAGAATAGCATAATGCACTCCATGAAGCTATGACCCAGAATCAGCTCACAGTCAATCTTGTATCATCTATATCTGACCCAGTACAAACTATCCTAGTATAAGCATTATGTGTGGTGAGGTAGAAAGATCACCGAATGGATGGCAGGAAATCTGGGTCTAAGTCTTAGCATAACCCTAGGGGAACCTCTGAGCTTCTCTGTAATTCACAACCTGAGATATATATAACCAAATTTCCCTTAGCTTCCTACCAATCTTGTTTAATGCACTAGGCTGTAGTAGTATATGTTAGGTCATATGCACCCTGTATCTTCCATGACCTTTCTCTTTCTAAATAGGCACTTGGATGTAGTCTACTTTCACCACAAAGACAAAATTATAACCAACTTAAAGAGAAAAATAGCACTAGCACTGGACTAGTTCTAACCATAGGTATTCAACCATTATAATGATCTCAACTCTAAAAAGAGTGGGTGTACACACACACACACAAAAAGGATAGACAAGATCTATCACAATAATCTAAAACCAAGCTCCTGTGAATTAGTTCTTTATTGCTGTATAACAAATTACTCAAAACATAGTGGCTTAGCCTTACAAATATTTACTTACTTCATGTGTCTAGTCCCTGGCACTAACCAGGTGTTCAATTATTATTTTAAAAAATCTTGGGTAAAGAAAAGAATAAAAGTATGTCTACATATGTGGGTGTTCAAATATAAATAAAATATCATGGAACTGGATAATATTTTTATATTATATGGTTATTGCTTATATAATTACTGTTAAATACATTTTCGTCTCTAAATCTGTAAATATATAGTAGGACAGTTGGGGATGGGATGAGTTTTAACTTTTTACAAATCAACTTTATCTGAAAAGTTCTTGTGTTTTGGTTATTTATTGTCACATAGCAATCTCTGCCAACACTTAGTGACTTTCAATATCAATTATTTTGTTTAATGGATCACAATTCTACAATTTGGGCCAGGGCTGGTAAGGCTTGTCTCTGCTCCAGGTGACACCAGCTTGGGCGGCTCACTTGGGTGACACCAGTTAAATAGCCATTTCCAAAATGGCCTTGCTCACATGGGCTGTTGATGCAGCTTGGTTGTCTCTCTCACAGCATGATAGGTTCATGGTACACAGGGCCTTACAGTGCAGGGAACTTTCCCCAGAAAACAGTGGCAGAGTCTCTCGACCTTCTTAGAATCATCAGACCAACACTTGCATACCATGACTTCTTTTGCATTATACTGGTTAACACAAGTCACAGAAAAAGCCAAGATTTTAGGAGAAGGACTACACAAGAATTGGATTATGGGGAGGCATGGTTTATTGGAGAAAGAGTCCATATCTAGTAAATTCCATAAGAACAGAGAATTTGTCTACATTGTTCACTAGTGTATTTCCTTTCTCTAGAACAGTGCCTGGTTTCTATTAGAGGCTCAGACTATGTTTTGAAATGCCTGAGTAAAGGAACGGATAAATTATATGAGGAATAAGAACAATTTTGATTGATTAAAGAGGGGAAGTATTAAATGAGGGCTGTCATGAAACAATGAATATTTTCTCATTTTGAAGAGCAAGGCTTGGATGAATTCAGGTGAGAGACTTCTGAGAGATGTAGGATATCATAGGGAACAGAGAAGGGTGTCAGAGAGCCTGATGGAAGAAAAATACATGGCCCAGCCTAAAGATAATCAAGTTATGTAAGCAGTTTGAAGTTCCAACACTTGAAATTCAGCTATTATTCTTTCTCCTCATATGGTAAACAGATATAAATTAAGCGAGAATTCTGAAAAAGAAGAACAAAACAAAATAAAATTAACATCTTCAAGGAACTAGGCTCTGCAGAACAAAACAGTGCCAAATAAATAATCACTGCATTGAATTTTGCTATCAACTTAATTTTTTCAAGTGCCAAATGCTCGCCGCTATAGACTGAAAGTTTTTGCTCCCTCATCCTGGAAAACTGCATATTTTGACATCCTAACTCCCATAGTGATGGTATTAGAAGGTAGGTCCTTTGGGAGGTAATTAGGTAGGAGGGTGGAGCCCTCATAAATAGGATTAATGCCCTCACAAAAGAGGCTCCAGAGAGATCCCTCATTCCTTCTCTCATGTGAGGTTATAGCAAGAAGGTGACTAATTGATAAATTATAAATTACCTCATTGATAAATGAAGAAGCTGGCTCTCACAGGCACCGAATGTGACAGTTTCATGATCCTGGACTTACCAGCCTCCGAAACTGTGAGATATAAATGTTGTTTATAAGCCACTCAGTTTACGGTATTTTTGTTCTATCAGCCTGAACAGACTGGGACAGTCACCATCCATCAGAACAGGTGACTATTTTCCAAGAGGAAATATCAGTAATAACTGATAACAGATATCAATTAATGACATTTAGAAAGAACAACTTCAATGAGGGTGAGGGGAAGTACCAAGGAGAACTTATCTTTCATATAGAGATTACTTATCAGCTAGCACTTAGAAAAAGTTTAAATGCAGGATCATATTTTAGAAATTTCTGTTCTTCAGGTACAAATGTGTGCCATTCTATGGTCAAAGATAAAATTTTCACGTGGAAAAATGTTCAAGTTTCAACCATGATGGTCACACAATAAAACAATGAAGCATATATTTGAGTTTCTGTGCAATATTTTTTAATACACTTGAACCTGGGGCAAATGTTCAGAAACCCCAATTGGCTATGAACTAGTCACTGTTATGTCTATTATATCGTTGTTAATTTCATTTAACAGTGGGTTTCATTAAAATGTCCAACAAAGTCAGAGTATTAAATATCCTCTAAATAGATTTTGTTTGGCAGGAATATTTTCTAACATAGAAAAGGCCTAGATAAATAATGGTCAGTGTGCTGGAAAAGAAAGAGAGACACTCTAGTAGCCCTTTTGAGTTCTTTTTCTGTATGGGATTAGCCTGAACTATTGACTTGAATAAATGGTTAATATGGTTTCAGGTCATTCAATCATTGATTTGGTCAGTAAGTATTGGGACTACGCCTTGGAATAAATCAGCGAACAAAGTCCTAATCACTCCCCTCATAGCATTTACATTCTTACGAGGTGATAAAAAAAATGAACAAGAGTGACAAAAAATACATTAGGTGACATGTAAGAAGGTAATAAATGCTATGGAAATAATAAAAGTAGAGCATGGGAAAGGAGATTTAGTGTCAGAGTGGAAGGGAGGAATGGGATATAGTCGGGCAACTGTGTTAGTCCTGATGGAGACCTGTATCACCCAAGGGGAGGGTGTTTTCAGGCAGGGAAAAATACTAGAGCAAAGGCTTTTAAGGCGAGAGAGTGTCTGGTTTATCTGAGCCACAACAAGGAAGTAACAATGGTGGCATGGGAGTGAGTAACGGAGAAAGTATCACAAGGTAAGTCAGAGAAGTTATGGGTGGGTGGGTGTGGAGCGTGGCTTTGTTTCTGAAAGTCACACAAGCCTTTTAAGAAGTTGAGCTGATTTTTTTTTTCTTTTTCTTTTCTTTTCTTTTTTTTTTTTACTGGAAAGGCAGAGTCATGGCAGGGTTTTGTGTGAAGAAGTTCCGTGTTGTGAATTTGATTTTCATACCTCACTCAGACTGCTGTACTAGGCATAGCCTGGAAAGAGTTAACCCTGCTTTCCCCCACCCTCCATGGCTAAGGTCTTCTCCTCACTGCTTCTAATTTCTTCATCAATCACCCCATGATGCAGCTGCTCACATGATTTGAACAAGTTCCTTGAAACACATGGTCTTCATTTGGTCCCTTTTTTCTAAAGCCATGTGAATTAGTCTCAACCAAAGAACTTTTGGACAACTTAATCTAGAAATATTAATAATCTAGAAATAATGTAATTTTTTTTTACCTCAATGTCTACTTGCAGTTTTTCCATTGGCAAACCTCAGACACTGGAAATATCAATTCATTGAATTAACTAATTAAATAAATAAATATTTAGTGTTGTCTACTATGTGTTAGGCACTGTTCAATGACTTGGCGATTTAGCAGTATACAAAATAAACCAGCACCTGGCTCTAATGAAGCTTCTATTAAAATTCAAACAGTCTATGCAACCTATAATGTACATGTTGAAGGCTAGCTCCCATACACATAATTTGAATTTTACTTCAAAGAGGTAAATATGGGGGTAAAAAAATTAGCCATATCATCCGCTTTCATAAGCACTGGGGCATCAAAGGCCACAAGATATTTTTGGATCCAGTTTTGTGTCTTTGAAAATGGAGTATGTAATTTTTTTATTTAGCACATTCATTCCTCCTTTTCCTTAGTAACAGTATGCTAGTTTTATTCTAGTTTTCTCCTCTGTATAGCCCATATGAGGTGGGAAAGATAACGGCAAACTCAGCTATAGGTTTGACCCAAATGGCCATAGGCAAATCCATGCTCTTGGCCTTCGAGGATGATCTAATTCAGGTTAATGTGATCCGAGGAGATGTTTTTGAGGGCTTCTGAAATGAAACTTTCTTATTCCCACAAGAAATTCCTCAGACCAATGTTCTCCCTTCTGCTCACTGTGCATGTGAAGCATGGGAGCCCCTGGCTGACCCTGGCAGCCATCTTGTAACTTCAAGAGAAGGCAGCTGTAAGTAGAAACAGCACTAAGAAAAGTAACAAGGAGACATGGAGAGGAACAGTGCTTGTGGTCAAAAATATTTGATCAAATCTCACTTAAGGCCAGGACAAATTTCCAGTCTTCAGTTACTTGAGCTAAAGTTTCTGTTATTTCAACGAAAAAAAATCCCTAAGTGGGGCACCTGGGTGGCTCAGTTTTTTAAGCATCCAATTCTTGATTTCAGATCAGGTCATGATCTCACAGTTCGTGAGATAAAGCCCATACACCGGGCTCTAGGCTGACAGCACAAAGTCTCCTTGAAATTCTTTCTCTCTCTTTCTCTCTCTGCCCCTTCCCACTCATGCTATCTCATACACTGTCTCTCAAAATTAAACAAATATATTTACAAAAAAATGTCCTAAGTGATACAACTACTATATGCCCAGTACTGGCAATACCAAAGAAATAACAGTCTGTAAGATCAAGAGATTTTCATGTTAGCGACAGAGACAGAAAGTAACTAATTATATAGAGGGATGACTTTTAGCATAAGGGAGAGAAGGTTTCATCTAGCAAGAGAACACACGCAGCTGCTAATGAGGGACAGTGAAGGGTTGTCAAGAAACATTTCTTGGAGACGATCCCTGAAGTGCCTTTTATAAAAGCAGTGAGACAGAGAACAAGAACAGTCAGTTATGAAACAAACCAAACAAAACAAACAAAAAAACCCAGAATAAAAAAATAAGCCCACTGCCACTAATGATAATAGTCAATAACATTTCTTGTTTGCCATCTCTGCACCGGTAAAATATTTGCAGATATTGTCTCATTTAACTCCTATAACAACTCTATAAAGTAAATACTTTTTTATATAAATGAGGAAATTGAGGCTAATAAAAGTTAAAGGGCTTGCTCATTTCCAAATAGCAATGAAGTTACAGATCTAGAAACTCAACCAAGCACTTTGACTCTAGGATCCACATCTAAATTCACTCTAGACTACTGGTTTCCAGAATTTGGAGACTAAAACATTTTTTTAAATGTTTATTTATTTTGGAGAGAGAGAGGGAGACAGAGCATGAGTGGGGGAGGGGCAGAATTGGAAGCAGGCTCCAGGCTCTGAGCTGTCAGTCCAGAGCCTGACATGGGGCCTGAACTTATGAGCTGTGAGATCATGACCTGAGCCGAAGTCAGACACTTAACTGACTGAACCATCCAGGCGCCCCCTAAAACAAATATTCTTATGCCAAGTATTTCTCTGTATCTTGGATATGAGTAGGGGTGTAAATAATGAAAGTAGAGAGGAAATCAGGGGCTATATTATGAAAGGATAGCATGCTCCAAAGTTTAGATTTTAGAAATGAGAGTTAATTTCATATACGATGGAATCTGACATGTGATATACTTGGATCTCACTAAGGTGTATGTGATCACCAGAAAGGCTCTGCATCAAGTGTAGGCCAAGTACTGAGATTCCATAATATCAGTGTGACTTGTGATTATCTCTGAAGTGGGGACTGGTCAATTGTATACCTGGCTTGCAGTAATATAAATATACATGAAAGGTAATAAACATCATACGCAGCAAAAAAACGTTCTTTAAGTACTTTATGCAAAAATAAGAAGTATATAGAATATCTTATATACTTGAACAGATGATTAAGTCTGTAAAATAATACTATTGGACCTATATCAAATGTTTTTTAACTTATATAAACAAGAATTCCTATGATATAAAGTATAAGCTAATTGATGTTTTTTATTAAACAATTCATAGTCAGGAACTGTTTTGAGTGACTTTATTTAGATTGCATTTCTTAAAATAAAAACATTTGTTTATAGAAACTCATTCTTCACTGGTGGGAATAGAGAATGATACAGCCACTTTCTAAGACAGTGTGGCAGTCTCTTACAAAGTTACACATAGTCTTAACAATACAATCCAGCAATCATGCTCCTAGGTATTTACCCAGAGGAGTTAAAATTTTATGGCCGCCCAAAAACCTGCCCATGAATGCTTCTAGCAGTCCTATTCATAATTTCTAAAAATTGGTATCAACCAAATATCTCTCAATTGGATAATGGATAAATAAACAGTAGTATATTTACACAAAGGAATATCATACAATGATATAATAAATAAGCTATCAAGCCACAGAAAAGACACAGAAGAATCTTAAACACATGTTGCTAAGGGAAAATAGTCAATCTGAAAAGGCTCTATTCTCTATGATTCTAACCATATGATATTCTGGGAAAGGAGAAATTGTAGAGATAATAGAAAGAGCAGTGGTTTCCCAAGGTTCAGGAGGAGGCGACAAGGGTGAACAAGGAGCACAGAGCACTTTTAGGGTTGTTGAAACTCTTCTGTATGATACTATAACGATGGACACATGACGTAACACGTCTATCAAAACTGTGCAACGTGAAGGGTGAACCCTAACGCAAAGTATGGACTTTAGCTAATGTGTCCGTATTGGTTCATCAACTGAAGCAAATGCACACACTAATGCAAGATGTTAATAGCAGGGGAAGCTGGGGAGGGAGTCCCTGTACTTCCCACACAAAATTTCTGTAAACCTAAAACTGCTCTAAAAAGTACATTTACTAACATTTATTTATTTGTTTGTTTGTTCATAATATTTATTTATTTATTTTGGGAAAGAGAGAGAGAGCAGTAACAAAGGAGGGGCAGATAGAGGGAGAGAGAGAATCCCAAGAAGGCTCTGAGCTGTCAGCACAGAGCCCAACAGGGGGCTTGACCTCACACATTGTGAGATCATGACCTGAAGCGAAACCAAGAGTGGGACACTTAACCAACTGAGCCACCCAGGCACCCCGCTAATTTTTTAAAAATACTTATTTAGAAGCTATTTTTTTGGGCACCATAAGCCACAGGCGATTGAATTCTAAAATTAAAATAATTAGTTCCAGTACATTTCAGGATTCAGTGGCCCTTTGAGATTCTTAGATCTAAGTATGTCTTCACTTTAGAACAAGTCCAGAATGTTTGACTGTCTTGATGGCCACAAAGCATGCAACTGAGGGAGTCTGAACTTGATCTCAGTTCACTTCACTCATAAATTTACAACATTCTTCACTAGATCAATGAAGGTATGACTCAGTAGGTATGAAGGAGTCAATGACATAGTCCACCAACCCTGAGGTCTTTTGAATAGGGTAAAAATATAAATGTGCTTTTTTCAAATGCTTTTTATTTTCCCAATAATGGTCTGTATTTTGAAAACACACACAAATATACACATGCCAGTATGCATGGATATATACATGCACACACAAACACACTCATACATGCAGATACCTTCTATCAGCAGTATTTTATATGTTTCACATAAAGAAATAAAGATAAACTCTTAAAGCAGGGTAGATCTACTTATTTTATAGACTCAATGAACAACATTTCTTTCAGTTTTTGGATTACATTTTGGAGGGAAGGGTAGTAGTTACTGAACAATTTCTAACTTGTATAAATGTCTTTTTTCTTTTAATCTAGCATCTGTCTAAATTTTTGTAATTTGGCAGATTCTGTATCTGGACATGACAAATTTCAGCTGGAAAAATATGTTGTGAAAACTCTTTCAGATGCCACATCACAACTGGGGCCTCTGTTAAAGCCAAAAGTGCAGCTGGACCATATTATTACATAGCTATTTTATTTGCATTCCTGACCCCTAAGGAGTAAGTGGATTTCCATCTGGTATATTATATCATTCTTCTACTATGATGAGAGTGAACAGTTTTTTTAAAGTTATACAAACAGCATAGCTGAATTAACTATATTGGTCAAATTATTTGAAACAATATTATTCTTTATTAAGCTAGCAAGGAACTATAAAAACAACTAGATCTCAATAAAAATAATTAGTATACACGTATAGTCATAGTTAAAACACTGGCAGTGAAAGTGAGACTGAAAAAATATATAATTAAATCTATTTCATTAAATATGCTTTTAAAAGAATGCCTCTTTTTAAATGTTTATTAATTTATTTTGAAAGAGCAAGAGTGCACAGGAGAAAGGCAGAGAGAGGAAGGATCCCAAGCAGACACCACATTGTCAGAGCAGAGCCTGACCCAGGGCTCAATCTCATCAATCGTGAGATCATGGGCTGAGTTGAAATTAAGAGTTGGATGCTTAACTGACTGAGCCACCCGGCGCCCCAGGACGCTTGAATTTAAAGAATGCCACATGACTGAGAGAGAGACCTGGTGTCAGGGCAATGGGACTGGATGGATGCCACAGTTGTATCCCGGGCAGGACAGAGCAGACACTTGGCGAGCAGACCCAGATTGTCACAATTCGTGCAAGAGGAGATACGGGACCTCCAGGGGAAGTCGTTAGCTTTCATGCTGTGCTGGCTAAACTCTATTCCCATCTCTTTCCTGACCTGTGCCCCAGGGGACTGACCTCTACGGGCTTCATTATGGTGCTTCCTTAGTCTCTGGCTTCCACTGGGTCTGACAAAT
>NW_027531504.1:9564697-9657889 GCF_008692635.1 Crocuta crocuta
TGATTCTCCTCACCCCCTTCTCCATCATCTGTAATTGCATCAGTGACTGTGTTTTTCTACTTTCTTGCAGTCTTTTTCAGTGCCTCCTGCCCCTCAAGGCTACAGATTTCCCTACATTCTGCTAATACCAGTCCCCTCCCTTTCTTTCAAGGGATGGTCATTATTTATAATAGTTGTTGGTTCCTGGAAGATCAGCCATTCTGTCTAGCTTCTTTATACCCTGACCACACACCTTCATCAATGTCTTTCCAATTCAATATTTTGAACATGCTGTTTCTGCTCAAACCCTAACCAATGTAAAGTAATAATAATAGCTAAGAAGTATTATGATATGTTAATATTATGTTAAGAAGTGAAAATGACTTATAAAAGCTTATAATAATCCTCTGAGGCTGACATGTACTATCTACAGATAAATATTATTTACAGATAAATATTTGAGAAATTGAATGACGTCCCCAAGGTCATGCATCTTAAGTGGGTGAATGATTCAAGCTCTGATTTTCTGAGTCCAGAGCTCAGTTTCTTCATTATTATGCGATCCTATACTGCAAATCATCACACGTTAGAACAAATATCAAAAAAGTCTACGCATAAAAAGTCTTAAAAAATTATAGTTGAGAAAATCCAACTAGCACTGCCTTTCCAAATTATTTTTCCAAAAGGGCAAAATTTCCACATTCTACTTGACTATTACAGCATAAGATGATACAGCAGGTATTCAAACTTCTTAAACCAACAGTATATTTTTACATGTGGAAATTCTGGTTTTAACATTAGCTACGTGGTAGTGCAACGCCTATATAAATCTGCCCAACAACAAAAGTGAATGATACAACATCTGTCATGGGTTTCCCTCAAAAACACTAATAGCTGTGCAGACCAATCCCACAGGAGCAGACTGATCTCATCCTGTATTTGATGTCCTGGGAAATATCTACTGATCTGTAAAACTTATCAGCAGCTATAACAGAGAAAACCTGTCATTAGTTGGTTAGTGTTAGTCCTTAGCTTTTCCAGGAAAGCCTAATAACACTGGAGAGTACTTTGTCCACAATTTTTTTTAATCAAATAAAATTTTGTCTTAACTTTGCTAACTTATTACTATAGGGATCTGACATTCAGACACTCTGTAAGAATTATGCCTACATTTGTTAATGTCAGAAGATACAAGGATGGATTCATGTTGGCACAACAAAAACAAAAATTATGGTTATAGAGTTGAATGGGTACTATTTATTTTAAGTTCAAGGTGGTTCATCTTCTTTGGTTATGTTATTCTGTATCAGAAAAAAAAAAGGAAACATTAGCTCTAAGAGTTACAGGGACACAGCTGGATTCCATTGTTCCATATCATTCATTAAAAAACATGAATGCCATGAAAAAACAATTTGGTCTTACTCACATACTTTATATTTTCTCTGAGAAGTAAAAACTAATTGAATGTTTGACTGAAGGACCTATAAGTGAATGAATGAACAAACCAAAAAAATCATTTTCCTTACACAATAAGAGTTGATTAACTTAGGGGTGTCTGGATGGCTCAGTAGGTTAAGCAGCTGACTCCACTCAGGACAGGATCATGGGTTCATGAGTTTGAGCCTCACGTTGGGCTCTGGGCTTATAGCTCAGAGCCTGGAGCCTGCTTTGGACTCTGTATCTCCCTCTCTCTCTGCCCCTCCCCCGCTCATACTCTGTCTCCGTCTCTCTCTCTCAAAAATAAACTTTTGAAAAAAATTTAAAAAAGAGTTGATTAATGTAACAATTACCTTATACAATATTTAAATGTTTCTAGTTTACTTAAAAATTTCTTGTTTACTTGCTCCTCCTACTTATTGGGCACTGAGAGAGATTTCACAATTATTGAAAATCTATTATTTGTGAGATTTTGGCTCATGAAATTATTTAAACCTTAAAATAATTGTAGCATGTTAGGTAAAGATGGTTAATATTTAGGTGAAAGGCTTTTGGTGTCAGATCTGTGTTTGAGTCCCAGATGGAGGTTATGAGTAGAACCAGAATCTCTGTATAGAAGGAATATTGAAGTTTTAGGGGGTCACAGGTAAAACTCACCTTGTATAAAGGAGATACAGTGGTAGGTAAATATATCAACTTTATTGCCAATAAAACCTATATTAGAAGATGTGGCTTAGGTCAATGGCCAAATGGTTTGGGAAGCAAACTGTTCTTTATATCCACTCCCATCCCCACTTTAGACATGAGGATGTCCCACTCAAGAAAAAATTGAGGTCTACTGAGGACAAACCCACCTACCATAATTACTACCACACACATCTCTGGGATAATAATGGAAAGAAATATAGAATGAATAGAGAAGCACTTCTCATTGCTTTTAAACTCCAAATCACTTAATTCCATCTAGTTGAGCACAATGCCAGACACATAATCTTTCATAAATAATAGTTATCACTACTTTAAGGCACAAATATTCTAATTTTTCTATTTAAGAAACTAAGTCTCCAATAAATGATATGACATGTTCAAGCATCAGAGAAGCAAGGATTCAGAGCTGAGTCAGACTCTGTAGTAGGTAGAAAAATGCCCCCTGATCCAAAGATGTCCACATCCTAATGCCACCTGGAACGTGTGAATATGTTCTGTTACATGACAAAGGGAAATTAAGATAGTATATGGAATTAAGCTTGCTCATTAGCTGACCTCAAAACAGGGGGTGTATCTTGAATCATCTAGGTGGTCCAAGGTAACTGCAATGGTTTTGAATATGGAAGAGGGAGACAAGAGTCAGAGTGACACACTGTGAGAAAGACTATATCAGCTATTGTTGGCTTTGAAGATGGCTAGGGGCCATGAGCCAAGGAATGAAGGTAGCCTATAGGAGCTGGAAATAGCAAGAAAACAGATTCTACTCTCGAGACTCAAGAAAGGAATGTAGCCCTGCCAACATCTTTATTTTAGACGTGACACTATTTCACATTTCTGACCTCCCAAATGGTGACATAATAAATTTGTGTTTCAAATTACTCAATTTCTGGTAATTTGCTACAACAGCAATAGGAACAAATACAAACTTCAAAGGCAAGCATGTCTACCCCATACGACACTGTCTTCCTGTCCCCGATGAACTGTGACTCCATCAAAGGCTGAGTTCTAAGGGCTAGGTTAGAAGGTGAGGTGGCATGGATTTCAGATGTTGTGCAGGAGTGGCAAGAAAGATTATTTGATGAAGAGGGGTTATTTGCCACTAACAGACTTTGAGAAACATAATAGAGGAGATTTTGGTGAAAAGAGTATGAAAGAGTGAACCCTCTTACCTCAGCGCCATGTCCACAGAAGTTGAATAAAATGGCAAAGAAAGAGCATTTCTGTAACTTTTTTTTCATGAAGACATTGTGCTTCATAGGCAGTTTTAAGCCACACTGTCATTCTGTGGCTCTGTCAGTAAAAACTGGTTACAAAAATACAGATTACTCCAAAGCAAAAAACTCCAAAACAATGTATCATGTCTATTTAACTCTGCCTTTTAATCTAGCCCTAAACCAAAACATTTTGTGAAAAGATTCAACCATAAGACTAGCTTGTTCTATTTTAGAAACTAGTAAAAATGGCTATTAATAGTTTGGAATAGCTATGGCCTTTAGAACATGTTACCCTCCTGAAATGGAGCTGCTTTATGTTCATTCCATTGGGTAGAATTGGATATTTTATTTGGGTTCTACCCGGAAAGGGAACCGACACCACCCAGGAGATAAGCCGCGCCATGGGCTTCAGGTGGGATAGCATTAGGAAATTGTAAATCATGTTTTCACCTCTTGGTCTCTTTGTTACCGCTTACAGCAATGTATGCTTAAGATGTTCATCTGTGCTCTGCTTTTTCATTGCTTAGGAACCAGTTTGTGGAAGTGTCTTGTTAGGCTTTGACCCAGAACTCTGGAACCTTGGGACATATTTTATTTGCTCACTTACCCATCCCTGACCATCTTTGCCTCTCCTTGGTGTCTAAAATTTAGAAAAAGAATTTCAAAGAGCTTCTGCTTCCTGAGACCACTATTTCTGCTCTCAGACAAACATGGAGTTTTGAAATGATGATCTGAGTTCTCTATCTCTACTAACGTTTCTAGGAGAAGCGACTTATGGAACACATCTGGAACAATTCTGATGAAGTGGAAATTCCCTGAAGTGAGTTCATGTGATTAGCGATAAATATTTTCTTATGTATTCATTTAGAATGGCTTGCAAAATTTTGAGTCATCATCCAGGAAAAATACATACAGTGTAAATAAAGGTGGTATTAATAAATAGATGTTGTTTTCACAAATTCACAGTTATTTCTGAAGAACTGAGATTTGAATGTAGATGTTCTCCTAACTCCAGGAAAACCTCACATGCTCATGCTATTTCTAGGCACAAGCTATTTCTAGGTCTCTTAACATGAATTTCATGTTTTAAAATCCTCAGTTTAGGGGAGCCTGGGTGGCTCTGTTGGCTAAGCATCCAACTCTTGATTTTGGCTCAGGTCATGGTCACACGGTTTGTGAGATCCAGTTCTACATTGGCTTCTGTCTTAACCAGCATAGAGCCTGCTTGGGATTCTCTCTCTCTCTCTCTCTCTCTCTCTCTCTCTCTCTCAAACTAAATACATTTGTAAATAAAAATAATAAAGTCCTCAATTTACAGATTTCCCTCTATTTGTTCATATATGTAAGGTTTATTTTCTCTTAATCAGTAAGCCTACTGACAACAAACTCTCTATACCTTTTATTGCCCTGTATCAGAGAACATCATTCTTTTTTGCATCACTCTGAAAGCTTTTACAGATTAACCGATTCAAATAAATGAAGACTGCCAAGAGTTACTTGTCCCAGAATAAGATTTCTTTCATTTTAATAATGAGGAAGTATCCTCAATTTTATGTAGGCATACTTGAAAACCTCAGCCTTTTACTTTTTGATGGAGCAATGAGTTGCCTTTAGGGGCATTAGAAAAGTCTATCTTTCAGCACTAGCACAAGGCTTTGTGAAGGACAAGTTGATGGGAAACCAAAAAGTGTTCATTTTAGGCAGGTGAGTTAGAAGAAGGGCCATCTTTAGACAAATCCTAATAGATCAAAGGCAGGATTTAAGCCCTTACTCACACCCAGGGTTAGCTACTGTGAGACAGCACCTACCCTGCCCAAAGGTGCCCAGGAGCCTTGTACAAAGTAGACCCTCAGCAATTTATCTCTTTGCTTTGACTTCTGAAAGGACCCTTTTAAAAGTACTCTTCTGTTCTTTTCCAAAGAACAGTTGCTATAGGTTACCCAGCAGATAGCCCATTGAAAGGATGGATAAATATCAGGTGATTCTGCAAATGAGAAACCACAGTAATTGCTCAGAGATAAGTGTTAGGATCTTTGATGAAACTTTATGTACCGTAAGGGCTGTGAACTAACAAATAATCAATTACTCTTGTGGGGTTCTTTATCATTTATAAAAATCTTTTCCTTCTGGAGACTCATTATTTCACCAGATGATCACAACAACTGTGAGAGGGAATTGTTTACTCATTTTTACAGATTCAGACTATAAGTCATTTGCAATGTACTGACCACACTGAAAGCATAATGATGACTCTAAGATAAAGCAGTAGTCAAAGGAAAGTTCAAACGTTGAAAACGGGTAGGTTGTGGAGTATGTGTTTCTACCATTAGTGTTTCATTTTGTCTGGAAAGGATTCCAAAAAAAATGTAGGCAAACATTTAAACTTGGCAAATTCCATATAAAAATTCAGATTTTTTCCATCAGGCTGTTAGAGGTGAGTAGTAGTGACCCTTGTAGAAAAGGTGCGTGCCCTTTCGTATAGACACAGCCTCTGCCACTAACTCAAAACAAGAACGTGCATTTACAACCTGCAGGTTTCAAACAAGAGCGTCTTGCCAATGCCTTCTCTCTCTCATCTAGAAGTTGGGATTTTCTTTGATCATTTACTTAATAAACATATATTTATTGAATGTCTACTATGTGCATTGTTTTAAGGTTGGGATAGAGCAATACATGAGACAGACGAAATTCCTGTCCACATGGAGTTTTCATTCTACTAGATAGAGGTTGTGATGGGGTTTATTTAATGAGCTCGTCTATTTCATTTTCTTGTAAAGATCAAATGCAACCATTTTGAAAGAGAGTCATTCACTTAATATGTTATGGTATTTGGGGCTCTATTCATGAGTTAGGTGTTCCAGGTGCTTTGACAAGCATGCTGCATATCTTCATGACAAGAGAAAACTCTCTGAGGCCGGGGTGATTATGATCCTTATCTTAAACATGATTTTACAAACCAAATCTCAGAAAGAGAATCTTGCGCATAGTTTACAAGCTATGAAGCAGTGAAGCCATGATTCATAAACAAGTCTGACTAACACAAAAGACTACCTTTCTTGTAGTAACTTGTGCTGCTAAAAGCCATTAGCTCCAGTTTCAACATTTTGCCTAGAAGCCATCTTGCTTAAAACTACAAGTTAATTGGGTGAACTTACTATCTTTTTAGTTGTAGCAGTACTTTTTTACTGTGAGTAGGTAATACGGACTCCATTTTGCCAATCTCCTCATTTTCTTTCCATTTTTTTATTTTTTTAAACCTGTTTTCTTGCCTTTCGCTATCCAGTCCCAAGTCCAGTAGCCAATATTTTAGGGTTTTGTTATAGCAGCAGCACACTGCTAGGCACTGCCTCTCCTGGTCAAGAGTTTACCTAGAGACTATATGCCTAAACACAGAAACTTTCCCCTTTTAACCACGTAAAACCAATGGACATATATTTGTGGTGCTGAGAAGAGTGTAGGGAAATAGATATGAGACCAGATGATGAAATAATTTCAGTGGTTAAGGCACATTACCCTCATTGATAATATTAACCATATCACATTGAATATGTAGCTGTCAACAGATTCTGCTTTACTTGCACGAATGTGTGAATAATGAGGCCTTAAGGAAATTAATTTCTAAAATAGTAACTGGCCAAGTTGTTTTATGACTACTGCAATTTCTTTTGTTCATGGGCAGAAAATCTCATAAAATGAATGAAATACTTTCTGAAAGCTAATGCTCTTTTCCTTAAGAATAAAAATAACTTTTGAATTCTAATCTTCTTCATCCACAGTATATAGATCAAGGAAATTTGTGTTTGTATGTTAAAAAACCAAAAAGCTGCTTGAGTAATATTTACTCTTATCTTCAGGATATAATTTAATTGCAAGTGAAAACATGCAATAATGCATCCCTCCAAATACATAAATTATGTGTCTCTATGATTCATCACCCCATACTCCATACAACATTGTGAGGAAATGTATTTCTTTTAGAGAACAACTAGAGAACAACTGGGTTTGGTCAATAATTACTTACAAAAGTAATAGAATAAGAAAGAATCATAGGAAACAAAGGCAATCAATTGATAAGAAATTTGGAAATGTTGAATTAACAGATTCAAGAGCACCTATATTATGTTTAAAACAGTATTATAAAATATCTTAACACATCAATTCTTATGTTTCCTCACTGAAAACTTGTGAAGTTTCAAAATAGGAACTGCATACGTGCATGAATATATATATGTATATATATATGTACACACATATACATATATATATTCATTCATATGTATATATATATGTACACACATATACATATATATATTCATTCATATGTATATATATATGTACACACATATACATATATATATTCATTCATATGTATATATATATGTACACACATATACATATATATATTCATTCATACACGCTTTCATGTATGAAGATCAAAGCCCATCGTGAGGACAGGGTGTATGGCAGGACCACTTAGCACTTGATTTGACGTTCACAGCTTTTCAAATTTTGACTTCAGCACTATCTTCAAATAATCTTATACATATAATTTCATAGATACAATAACGGATTCTAAATGTAATTATGATCAGACTTCTTTAAAGACACAGCTGATTTGGGGGTACATCAGTGGCTTGGGCAGTTCAGTGTTCCACTTCAGCTCAGGTCATCATCTTGAGGTTCCTGAATCCAAGTTCCACATCGGGCTCACTGCTGTCAGTGCAGGGCCTGCTTTGGATCCCCTGTGCCCCTCTCTCTGACCCTCCCCAACGTGTTCTCTTAAGCGCAAATAGTTTTAAAACCGTAAAAAGATGAAATAAAGACACAACTGACTTCAAATCCTATTTTTTATATCTTCATAATAAAAGCAGTAGCCTATAAAATGAAAGAGATATTGGTTTCTACCAAACTTTTAAGAGACTGATATTACGGTCTTCCTTAAAGGAGGATTATTTTTTGAGAATACATATATATAAGATCATTTACTCAGTTTTTAAATTGATTAGTGTCACAGTCCCACTTTCTATTCATTTATTCATTCATTCAACAAACATTTGTTTAGCATCTGTAGGGTACCCAGTGTGCTAGTACTAAAGATAATATTGCAAGGGTGCCTGGGAGGCTCAGTCCGTTAAGCTGCTGACTCTTGATTTCAGCTCAGGTCATGATCTCGCAGCTAATGAGTTCGGGTGTCACATCAGGCTCTGTACTCACAGCACGGAGCCTGCTCTGGATCCTCTGTCTCCCTCTCACTGTCCTTTCCTCACTCGCTCTCTCTATCAAAAATAAATAAATGTTAAAATATTTTTTAAAAAGATAATAGTGCAATGTGTTTATCCTCAAAAAATATACTAAATGCACTGTATTGTAAGGGGAGAAAGACATATAAACAAACAGACACAACTGAATGTTATAGTTGGTTTGAGAGAAGTCCATCCTAAAATATATGATGTTGTGAACGGCAAAAACAAATTAATAACTACTTCTAAGAATCAGGACAATGGCACAGATGACGTTACACTTGAAACAGAATTTATACGTTATGTATTTTTTTTTTTTTTTTTTTTTTTGAGGGAGAGAGAGAGTGCCCAGTGCAGGGACTGACTTAGGGCTCAATTTTACAACAGCAAAATCATGACCTGAGCTGAAATCAGCCACGTAAGCCACTGAACCACACAGGTGTCCTGAGAAGTTATATTTTAAATGAATATTAATACAGAAGTAGATTTCACTAATTCATGGAAGAGAAAACAAAGCATGATCAATGAGTCAGAGGGTATGAAACAATACCATGCATTTGGGGACCCCTAGTCTATTCATGCATTAATAGGTGAGGCTGGAGACCTATGCAAAACCCTGCCACTGATCTTGTATTTCAAGCAGTGAGATTTGTTTCTGTATAGCCATCAGCCACATGTGGCTATTTAAATTTAATTTCCATAAATTAAAATTTCATATAATTAAAAATTAAACTCCACTATCACCTCAGCCACACTTCAAGTGCTTAATTGCCTCTATGTCTGGTAGCTACTCTTTGGAACAGTAAAGATAATGATCATTCTTATCATTGTGGAAAGTTATTTTGGGCAGCACTAGATCATTTACACTGGGAATCCCAAATGTTAATGCCTACAGAGGCAAGACACATATATATATGTCATATAAAATGCCTATGGGACATCCCAGAGGGAATGTTCAGTGAGGAAGAGAAAATTATAGAGAATAGAACAAATGTCCAGACCATAGTGCAGTGTTTTGTAAATAAAGCTTATTGGCACACAGTCATGCACATTTATTCACTTAATGTCTGTGGCTGCCTTTGCTCTGCAATGACAGAGCTGAATAGTTACAACAGAGCCTTATGGCCCAGAAACCCAAGAAAAATTTAATACCTGGTCTTTTTCTTAGAAAAAGTTTGTTTATTCCTGCTCTAGAGCAAAAACTTGGTTTACTCCATAAACACACATCGCTAACTGAATGTGTGGGTTAAGCCCATTCATTTATTTATTTATTCAATTTGAAAATATTATTTATTAAGAAGTATATATGTGCCAGGGTTAGACTAACAAATGATGTATGGGAATTCTTTAAAAGTTACAGCATCTTTTAAAAGGATGCAGTTATAATTGTGATAAGGAAAAAGACTTAATATTTAAGATTTTTTTTCCTCAGGGCATCACAAGGAAAATCTTACCAAGGTAAATATGTGAGTTCTGTCAGTTTTAACAGTCTTCAAACAATTTTGCTGAGGTTCATGCAAATTTTTACTGGAATGTTAGGTGATACTGGCTTCTCTGTCATTTCTTCCAGAGTAATTCTACTTAAATAATCAACAATCTAGAAATGTGAAAAGGCTTCCAGACTGACATCTGAAAACTCCAAAAGAACTTCTAGTGCAAGGAGGCCAAGGAGGCCATTGATGGTGTGGTTTGAAGAGCGGACTCTCCCTGGCATACCTACAACTCCAGTAAAGTAGGTGACCCTTCACCTACGCAATCATTTGTTCATCCATCCATTTATTTAGCAAACATTCTTGAAATGCCTATTGTTTACCAAGCACTTTTCTGGCCTCGCAGATGAAAAAGAAAAATGAAGAACAACAACAACAAAAAGATTCTAGGAACCAATATAGATATTAGCCTAGTTGAGGAAATTATGTCTCATAGAGTTATACGGGAATATAATGGTAAAGTTTAAATAGCTGGTGGAAAATGGAACAATTCCATTAACTTCTATTTCTTTACAAAATCCCACTAAGATATCAATAAAAAGAGATTTTTAAAAAAATGTTTATTTTTGAGAGCGAGTGCAAGTGGGGGAGGGGCAGAGAGAAAGGGGAACAGAGGATTCAAAGCAGGCTCTGTGCTGACAGAGCTCTGGGCTTGAACGCACGAATGGTGAGATCATGACCAGAGCCAAAGTCAGATGTTCAACTGACTGAACCACTCAGGCACCAAAGAATCTTAAAACATATATCAAAAAAGATGGTGAAAAGGGAAAATAAGACTATGGCAATAGAATTTTGGAAACCAGAAAGAAGGATAAAGCTCACTGACTTTAAAAGAACTAAGACATTTATGGTTTCATCAACAGGGTGTAAAAAACTTGGAAGTAACTCCTGTTATAATAAGAAAAAGCTGAACAAACTGAGTATCGATGACCTTCTTGGACTCAGAAGAAAATAGAGGTTTCAAGGCAAAATACTGTATTGAAATCTGGGTAAACAGGTGAATTCAAAGTCACAGCTGGAATGTGCTTAAAGTGGAGCAGAAGCCACTGTAGCCATAAACTGACACAAACACTTAACTAGTACTTTTGAGCAATCACTGAAGGCTAAATGTGGACTGCCAAGAAAATGAGAAACTTCTTGATCTTCAATCTTAGGATGACCTTACACTTTAAGGATTTTACCTCTAGAAATTCCACCAGGTTCTTAAGCTAAAGTTCTGAGGAAGATCTTCTCATGGTTCTGGAATGAGGAGAAGATGAGTAATCACTTTGTCATATACCTGGAATGTTCTCTGTAACTGAGATCTACTATTTCAGGAAAAAAGCTTTACGAGAGCCTCATCCCATGTGAGGGAAGGGGGTTCCTACCACTCCAGCTTCTCCAGTGAAAGTGAACATAAATAAAAGCTTCCTTAGACAAAAATGAAGAAGCTTATTGCCAGCATACCTTTATGCAAAGAAAAAAATGTTAAAAGATTTCTTTAAACAGAAAGAAAATAATATAAGCCACAATCTTGGATCTACCTAAAGAAGAGTGTCAAAGGAAAAAATAAAGAAAGATAAAATAAAAATTTATTTTTTTATTCTTATTTGCTATAAACTATAACTTTATATACAGTCATAATAGCAGGACACCTGAGTGGCTCATTCTGTTAAGCATCTGACTCTAGATTTCAGCTCAAGTCATGATCTCACAGTTTGTGAGTTTGAGCCCCACGTAGGACTCTGCACTGTAAGTGAAGAGTCTGCTTGGGATTCTCTGTCCCCCTGTCTCTGTCCTTCCTCCCCCCAGTAAATAAATACATAAATAAATTTATTTTTTTAAAAACCCAGACAAAGCAGAGAAGGGGGAAAAAGAAAGAAAAAAGAACAAAGTCAACAAATAAAACAAAGTTACAAACATGTTAGCTATATCAAGAATGGCTCTCAATGTGAATGGTCACAACACCAATTAAAATCCAGAAATGGTCGTAATGGACAAAAAAGCAAGGCCCAACTTCACGTTGTCTTACAGAAACCAACCTTAAAAACAAAGTCTCAGATTGGTTACAAGGGATAGAGCGCTATAAGCTAACAATCAGCAAAATAAAACTAAAGACGTTGTATTAAATCCAAACAAAACGTACTTCAGAACAAGGAAAGTTATCATGGATATATGGGCGTTACATCATGATAAAGAAGTCCATTTTAATTTCCCTTTAACGTGTATGCATCTAACAACAAAATGACAGATCAAGTGAGACAAAAGCCAATAAAATTGAAGGCAGACATGAACAAATTCACTACTAAAGTTGATGCCTTCAACACTTCTCTTTCAGTAACTAATAGATCAAGCTAAAAATTGGAATATATATAACCTGAATACCACTATCAGTCAACTTGATTTAACTGATATTTATGGAATACTCCAACTAATGACAGCAGAGAACACAACCTACTACAGCTTGCAGAGAACAGTCTTCAGGATTGATCACATGTTGGGACATAAAATATGCCTCAACAAGGTTAACTAATTAGAAAACATACAAAGTATGTTCTCAGACTCAGTGGAAATAAGAGATAGCTGGAAAAACCCCAAGTATTTGAAATTAGACAACATACTTTTAAATAAATTTTGGGTTAAAGAAGACAAGTGTTTGGGTCAAAGAAGAGAAATTTTTTGAAGCAAATGAAAATGAGAATACAAGTTACCAAAATTTGTGGAATACCACAAAAAACAGTGGTAAGAAGGAATTTATAGGAAAAAATGCATATATTACAAATGAAGAAAGACTTGTAGTCAATTTCATCTTTAAAAAACTAGACAAAATTAAAAAAAAAATAATCTTATAGGGTTGCCTGGGTGGCTCAGTTGGTTAACAATCAGACTTTTGATTTTTGCTCAGGTCATGATCTCATGGTTCATGAAATGGAGCCCCATGCCAGGCTCTGGGCTGACAGCATGAAGCCTTCTTGGGATTCTTTCTCTTTCTCTCTCTCTCTCCCTGTCTGTCTGTCTCTCTCCTCCTCCTCCTCTCTCTCTCTCTCAAAATAAATAAATAAACATCAAAAACTTAATCTTACAAAGAGCCAAATTTTAAAAAATTTATGTGATACTTCTAATTTTTATATGCTTGTAATGATCTGACTTTAGAGCTATTATTAAACAAGAGAAGTTGGAGTATGGTATGTTATAACTCAATGTTTGTAATCCCCACCCAATTCATATATTGAAATCTAATCCTCAGTGTGAAGGTATTTGGAGGCAGGGACTTTGAGAGGTTGTTAGGTCATGAGGGTTGAGCCTCATGAGCGGGATTCATGCTCTTCTAAAAGAGGCCTGAGAGAAGGTGCCACGTGAAATGATAGGAAAAAGACGATGGTCTCTGAACCAGAAAGAGGGAGCTCACCAAACCTTGAATTGGACAACACCTTGTTCCTGGATGTCCCAGCCTCCAGAACTATGAGTAACCAATGCCTTGCTTGTAAACCACACAATCTCTGGTCTTCTATTCTGAGGGCCCAAACAGACCAAAACACCATGTTCCTTCACAGATGTACTCAGAACTGACTGTTGGAAACTGTTAGATTTTTATGGACGTTTTTCTTAGGGATGGGATGATGTGAACATAGAATGTCAGTATTGTCCCAGTTGCAGAGGACGTTTAGGGGAGAATCAGCCACCTCTTCCCTCAGCTTTCACATGGTAGCATGTTTGAAAACCCCTGGATTAGGTTATCATTCATCACACTTTATAACAAAATTTTAAAATACCACTGCTTAGCATTTCTAGCCTCTCAACAGTATATAAACAGTCATGTATGAGTCTGTTAGCCCATTTCATGACTTTTACATACTATTGATCCATTTAAATTTGTTTAGGGACTGTGCCAAATGTGGTTTAGTTTCAATGACTTAAAAATTATGTAGCAACCATATACCCAATATGTCACATGTCAGGAATGATGATGTTGAAAAGACATGGCCTCTACATTTAACCAACTCAGAGTTTAGTGAGATAAACAATTACAAAGATCTTTTCAAAATAATGGAAAATGCTATGAATTATTTTTAAAGTGTAGTTATTTACTTTGGGAGAGAGAATGAGGAAGAGGTAGAGAGGGAAGGAGAGAGAAAGAATCCCAAGCAGGCTCCTCACTGTCAGCACAAGGCCTGATGTAGGGTTTGAACCCACGAGCCGCGAGGTCATGACCTGAGCCAAAGTTCAACACTTAACTGACTGAGCCACCAGGAGCCCCATGTGACCTTGATTCATGTGAAAACACGGCTTGTTTCTCCCCCAGGTGATACGGCTGGAAGGCCTCGTGGCTGCTGGCGTGCACCATGGACCATCGCCCAGATCTCTTCAGCAGCTCACCTTCTAGCTGCCAGAATTGTTGATGACTGACAGTTCACAGTAAGGTCCCATTGGTGAAGGGAGCTACCTTGCTGAAAGTTAAGTCCCTTCCCGGGGACGACTCATAGGGCCGATGTTGGGGAACGGAAGTTCAGCTGTCTTGCCAAAGGGATTCAAGTTAAGTCTCAAGTCCTCTCAGGTTCTGTCAGCTCTAGAGCTTCCTGCCTGACCAGCTGAGGCGGAGGTTGTCACTGCAACGCAGCACCGCCGCTCCTTCTGTCTCATCCTGCTCCCCTCTCTGCCTTACAAGGGTTGTTCCTGAGAGCTTTCTCCAGTCAACCTCCTGCAAGAAAGCTTTGGCTCAGAAGCCACTTTTTGGTGAACTGACCTGCGACACCGCTGACTATATGCACACGTAAGGGTCTCAAGTGTCAAGGAAAATCCTGAGGGGCCAGACTGGACATAGGATTAGGCATTAATAATGGGAATCTGCTAGGGAAGATCTAACGTGGGATTTATAGGGCATTAGAAGATCCATGAGACTTCAACTAGACACCTGCTATCAGCCTGGGACCCATTAGAGTAGTTTTAACAAATAGAAAATAAGATTACTGTAGCCCTTATACTGCTATTATTGTTTCTGGGACTTTTCAGAAAGAAGTTTGAAACATCACAAACATGAAGAACTAAGGATATACTTCCCACCTGACTCCAGCAAACTAAAGCAGCCTTAGGTGGGAAGCCCCCAAATACGTATATGTGTGACATCTATTATGGATTAATCATTACTAACATTAAATTAAATATAAAATATTAGAATCTGGTTTTTAAAGTATTGGGCTAAGGATTATTAAATATTTCCCAAAGAGTAAAACCTCTGACATTGATAACAGGCAATGCGATTTTAGGTGATACATCGATGAATAGTTTTATTAGAATAATTATGTATTTACTGAAGCATGTAACAGAAAATATAACCAGAATACAATGATGTGGTTCTTCAGATTTTGTTATTATTTAGAACAATAACTACTAAGTAAATAATGAATGATCAATAAGTAAAATACGTAATTATTGAATAAGAGATGATGAAAAGTTATGATGTTGGTCATCAGCCGACTGAATTTTGAGGGTCACTGATTTACGGCTGAAATGGCAGTTGTAATGGAAAGATGCAGTGTGGGAAAGCTTGCACTATGGAAATGGAAGTAGAGAGGCACATAAGAAAATTTAGACAGATGTGTTTTTGCATTTCTGCGTGCAAGTGCCTGGGGGTCATCTGTGGGGCCCTGAAGAACAAATAGGGATGGGGGGGGTCTCAACTCTGCAATATGACAGGGAAGATGGAAGGGCTGAGATCGTCAGAATTACCACTCTGAAATGGGATACTCCGCTTAGGTGGAACTTTGACTTGATCCTCTGCCAATCTAAGAGGACTTTCTCAGCAAAGACAGGTTCTTCTAGGTTTTTAAGGGCAGATAACACAGAAGAAATGAATGTACGTGCCATTGGGATTTGTGGAACCTTAGGTCCTAAGGGCTAATTTTCAACAACTGTTTACCGTGCACCGCTATGTGCTATACCTGTTCGAAGCATGAGAGATAGAGCAGTGAACAAAAGAAGCACATATCCCTGCCCCAATGCAGGTTCAATCTGGTACCCACATCCAGGATCCCTTAGGATGCATTAAGTTTGTGGTGAGCTGCGTTATGACTCTTAAATAATGAATGAAACTTCACATCTCCCAAGGTAGCTTTGGTCAAGTACTGAATTTTTTTCCCCTAAAAATCTCTACACAATGCTTACATTATTTCTATTGTTTGGAATTAAACACTTAAGTAGTTCGTTTTTCATTTCAACATACTCTATATTTTAAAAGAGATTTTAAAAGCACTTCACAGAAATAGATGTTATTCTTTCAGAAAGATCGTGTGCCTAGTGTTTGCCTAAAAACAGCCAGCTTGTGCAGAAAATATTTCCAGTAAGACCAAGGTATATTTGACTAAGTTAAGTTAGTTTAACTGTATTTTATAATCTCAAACCATAGCCTTATATTCCTTATTTCACAGAGCTGCTATGACAGAATACAGATACTTTACTGAAGCTTAGTTATCAAGACTGAGCAGAGAACTGAAAATAAATGCCTGCTGATAAGGAGTCAGTACCATCATTCCAAATGCATTAGCAGGTCCTCAAATTATATCCTCAGTGCTTGTAAACAAACATTGGTGATACTAAAGCTTCCTTGGTGAATTACTTTCTACAGAAAATCTGTATATTTTAATTGTTATGCTTTGGTAATGAGTTTAATTAAAAATGCTAAGTGTCTTTCAATTTTATCTTTGACATAAACATAGCAAGCCCCCGGGCCCATTGCCTAGGATTTATTGATTGAGACCAAAGCTGTTCTCCAAGAAGAAACCTTTTCATTGAAGAAATATGTTCTAGCTTCTTCATGGCTGGTGATAATTTCCTTACATTACACGATCTTCCCACTTAAATATATATATTTTTTAAAACTAGCAAAAAATAGAGAAAGCTCTTAGTTCTAAATTAAACATTTATTATATGGCCCTATTTAACTGGGCTCTCTAGAACAGGCAAATTTATGGAGATCGTAGAATAAGGTTTACTGAGGACCTGGGGGAGAAAGAAATGAGTTGTTGTTTAGTGGTACAGGGTTTCTGTTTGGGATGATGAAAAAGTTCTGGACATGGGTAGTAGTGATGGGTGCATTGTAACTGTACTTAATGCCCCTAAATTGAACATTTAGAATAGAAAGGGATAACATTTGCATTATGAATATCTTGGCCACACATACACACAGGCACACACACACTCACACAGACACACACACACACACAGACACACACACACACAGAGACACACACACAGCCTTTGAAACCACCAGATTTGCAAAGGCATCATTAAATACTTCCTAACATAATGTGGGTGTCGCCGTGCATTAAAACATGCCAGCTTGCAACCACTAATATTTGCAACTACATGAAAATAAAATTTTAAAAAATCTCGGTATTTCCTATAATCTGTCAGCAGCTTGTACTATGTGGTTTTACTCTCCTCAGGCAGGAGAAGAGTATTTCAGAAGTCTACCAAAGCACCTATTTAAAGAGCTGTTTTCATAACACAAACTTCTATGGTCATTGGCCTATGGGAAGAATTAAACACTCCGTCTCTAGTTAGATTGTGTATTGTTTCAGACCATGAGTAATGCTAGGGAAGTTACTGAAAATGGCCTCCAGGAATGAAGATGTTTCATGAGAAGCCAACATTTTGATGAAGAAAAGCTCCAAAGAGATTTAAACCTGAAACACCAAATGTGATCATGCCTCAATTTTCTTTTTTATCCCCATAGACTCATAATTATAAAGTACACTCACATACTGGTGATATAATGCTTTTTATAAATGATATGCTTAGGCATCATTCTATTAAAAATGAGCATATACATCATTTCTGAAGAGTAACATTTCCTCTAATATTTGAAGTGGATTTATTCAAAATACAGGATTGTTTCCAAATATAAAAGCTCTCATGATTTAAATGGGAAAGCATGTTTCTCTTTGTTTGTCATGTTAATATGTATCTGCATCAAAAAATTCATCTCATGAATTATTAAAGAAATAGCCTCCACAAGGCAAATTACAAGGAATGAATTATTGCTATTGCAGGGACAACTGGAATCAAGCAAATAGTTCTCAAGGGGATATAACTATCTCAGAAAAAAAGTCCCTAAACTAAGTCATTATTGTGCAGTACAGACATTAGAACAACACTTTTCATGTGCTTGCCTACTTAAACTCTAGACGGCTGTCTTCTGAGGTGGAGCATTTACTTTTCCTAGGATACAGGGTAAATTGAAAGGAGAATATTTACAGACCAAATAGGTGCCACACAGTCAATACACATTGCACAGACATGACCTGCATTGGAGTGCTCCAAGCTAAACAGGACAGAACTTTCAGGCTGGAGTACGAGTAAAAAACAAGATGAAGAAGAAAATGATCCCTTAAAGTCCTCAGTGCATTCTAACATTTTCATTACTTGACATAAACTCAGATAGCTTCTCCTCCATGGTTCTGTTCTACCCTCTTTATGAATATAGACTCATTTTATCATGTATAATAAGGTGTTATCATGAATGGGGAGACTGCCTAAGGTCACACAGATAATCAGTCGCGGAGCCAAGAATCAAACCTGAGTCATCTGGCCGCAGGGTCTGTGCACTCAAAGATTACACTATGCTACCTCCCTGAAAAACTAATGAAGTGACCTCTGTTGAAAGTAATTACAAATACAGGGTCTTCTATGCTTTCTACAATTCAGGCATTGCACACTATTCAGTTCTGTCTTATCTTGGGCTTGACCTCAACTTTCACCTTCATATAGTATATTTTCCCTTGTTTGGAAAGGAAACATAGCATTGCCAAAGGAGTACTTCAGTGGGTTTATGGTAGTAAGCTGTGTTTCCAGAAGGACCAGTCAACTAGGAAGTAAACAGGCAGGAGCTCGGCCAGGAGGTGGTCTTCCAGGAAACGTCTGGCTTTTCTCTCTCTCTTTTGTAGTTTCCACTCACTCCCAATATGCACATCTCCTGAGCTTCGTGTCATCTGTAAAATGTCAAGGATTCTGCCTTCTCTCAGTATGAGAAGGCTTCATTCAACATCAAGTCTTCCCCTGTGTGAAAATTCACAAGGAAAGATTCTACATTAATCCTTCCTTTTTTTAAAGCACATAATTCAGTTTGCATGATTTCTGTTTAATTTCTAGAGTTACCATCAAGGCTACAAATCATGTTTGTACCCTAGAAGTTGAATTCAAATAAAATGAATTTTCTTATGAGTTTTGCGGACATCAAGAGCTTTACATAGCTTTATCCTTTTTGATTATTGCTTGTCTCCATTTAAAGAATGTTCTCCCTGGACAGAAAGAAGTTGACTCTCTCTGCCTTTGCTTACATGACTAAAGCATCTGCTTAGGATAGCAGAGAACAGTGAGTGGAGGACACAGCTTCTTTAAGCCCCATCTCTGTGCTTTTAAAATTGATTATGGGTGGGGGTCCTGGGTGGCTCAGTTGATTAAGTGTCCAACTTCAGCTCAGGTCATGATCTTGCAGTCCGTAAGCCGGAGCCCTGCATCGGGCTCTGTGCTGACAGCTCAGAGCCTGGAGCCTGCTTCAGATTCTGTGTCTCCTTCTCTCTCTGCCTCTTCCCCACTCACACTCTGTCTCTCAAAAATGAATAAATATTTTTAAAATTAAAAAAATAGAATTGATTATGAGCAGGGCATCTAGGCGGTTCAGTCAGTAGAACATGTGACTTTTGATCTTGAGGTTGTGAGTCCCAGCCACACATTGGGGGTAGGGATCGCGTTTTATTTTAAAAATAAAACCTTATAAGAATTGATGATGAGAATTGATTATGATGGCACCTTAATGATAGGGTTATCAGGAGTCTTAACTGAGATAATGCATTGAAACAACACAACCAAGTGCCTGGCACAGAATGTGTGCTCCACTCATCCTTAGTGCATCACTGCAGCTTCCTGAGCAGTGAGCCTATTTTCACCACGTTCATCTTCTTATTACTAAGGTATTAGTACATCAAGATGAAAGCAAGAACTTCTGTACTAGTTTCCCTGATTCTAGTTTCACCATCCTGCAGAAACTTGTTAGAGTTTATTCACTAAAATAAAGCTTTCATCATGGTATAGCCTCATTTAAATACCTCTGATAATATCCAGCTGACAACACATCAGTTGGTAGATACTAATTCCCAAATGTGTTAGGTGAGCAAATGAATGAGTAAATGAATGCTCTATGGGAGACTTACAAGTCTTTTCCCAAACTCTGACCTCATTTCTTGCTTTAGCTCCTGTTAGTTATGCCCATAAACAGGGAACATTCATTTACTGCATGACTTCAGCATGTCAGACACCAAGGCAGTTGTTGAACATTCAAGGATGATAAAAGGGCCCATGGTTTCTTTGAAAGAAAACATCCACTTTAAGCTGCATTGATTTATTTATTGTCTCTTGCCTTCCCATTGCCAAGATTTTGATAGCACTGCTCTGCCAGACTAAAAGCCTCTCTCTCTTCTTTCACATTATTTTTGCCTGCAGGACTCAGCTCAAATTGTACCTTCTTCTCCATAAACACTTATGTAACTATCCACGTGTAAAATGATCTCTCCCCCACCCCTCCTCTGCCTTTCTGAGGCAATTACTTTTAATTATATCATGCTTGACTTTGGCAGGAATTATAATTATATAATGCATTATAAGTTTCCTGGTATGATAACTCTAAAATGCTATTAAATATATATTTAAATAAATATATGTTAAATATATATATGGAGTATGTCCTATCTCTTTACTGGTGTGAGTTCTTTAAGGTCCTACCTTTCACATTGTACTTTTTATTTCCTGGTATCTTCCATAGCACCTAGTATTAATATTTTGTCACATAGTGATCCCTCAGTCAGTATTTGCTGGTTGATTGATCGATTCTTTGCAAAGTTACTGGAAATTTCCCAAGTAACAGAAAGGTATGTTCTTTGTTCACACTATGAGATATTTAATAAATGTTGACTTGTTGTTTCAGTACAAACTAATCAGTTTATGAAAAGAATAAGAATCCTTTGACTGCCATTGATAAAAGAAATGCTCCTGAGTATTCAAGAAAAGAGGCAGAGAACTAAGGAATCTAATACATCCCTGTGGTAAAAGAGAACTACATATCTCCATAATGTTTGCCTGTCTTCATTCATAACTTTCCCTGTCTCATCCCTGTATCTCTTACTGCTTCTTTGCTCGAGTAGAGATTCTTCACCTAGAGTCTCTGGATCCTTATGAAGTCAATGAATACATTTCAGCAGGGCATGGAACCCAGTAAAATGTTCTGCCTAAGGAAGGGCAGACAGTTATTTAGAAAGTACAAAGTAGAGGTTTAAACCCAAACTTATCTCACTGCAAAGTCCTTGTTTTTCCACGTATATCATGGCTTAGGTGATTTCTTGCCTCTTGGGCAAGTCTGGTTATGGGACCAGAGTGTCCCAGGAAAGTTTTGAAACAACAATGCCACAGGAGTGGCAGCAGCAGAAGCGATGTTATGTGTTATTTGAGATGTGTCAGGCACAGTTCTCAATGCTATATGTACTAACCTACTTTAAACCTCTCCACAACCTATCAAGTAGGTAATACTATGCTTATCTACGTTTTATAGATTAAAAACCTGAAAGTCAGAGAGGTTCCTTTATTTACACAAGGCTCAAGTACACTGAACACCATGGTGAGGGGTCTGGGGAGTGGAGGCTTGTGGGAAAGAAAGATGGTCCAGATCATAGTTTTCTACTACCAGATTGTTTTTCAAGACACCCTGCATTCAAGGCTGTCCTGAATTTCACCTGAGGCTTTGCTTTCTTCGCCAAAGAAAAACTGCCTGTCCTGGGTGGCAAAATAAAGCACCAGACAATCCACGTCAGCCCCCGACCTGACTTTGAAGAGTCAGACTAAGAATAAACCAGTCACATCAGGCTTGTGAAGATAACCACTTGCTTCCAGACCTCTTAGAAAATAAAAGGGTGTCCAAAGGAGACCTTTCTAAATTCTGGCATTTTCCACATCTTTAATATACAGGGACAATTTAAATCACTTGTATTTGATATTGGTGAGGAAGAGTGACTAGCCTTGAAATGAACTTGGACAACATGTAGAATATAGTTACACTGTTAACTAGTGGGTTGTCAGTAGAAATCACAGTGTAAGTGGCTTTACCAGCAGATGTGCTATGTGCTCTGAATTTGAATATTTCAAATAACTAGAAGGCAGCCAAGGTTTCAGTGACTCCTACTCCTAAGCATTCCAAGCCAGGATAAGTTTCCGCAGTCTGCACAAGCACTACTTCTGGCCTCAAAAGTGTTCCATTTCCCGCTAGATTGCAAGAGACCTAGATGCTGATGATAGCCTCATGGCCTATTTGTGGCTTAACCGCATTATGACTTTATTGTGTCTTAGTGTCTCCCAAGTAAAAGTGGGTGTAACAATATGTGAAACTTAACATCTAATTAAAGAACTGATTTTGTTTTTGAAAATTTTTATTTATGTATTTTTGAGACAGAGAGAGTGATCATGTGAGCTGGGGAGGGGCAGAGAGGGAGATGGAGAATCCAAGCAGGCTCCATGCTGTCAGCATAGAGCCTGATGTGGAAATCAATCTCCCCATGGTGAGATCATGACCTGCGCTGAAGCCAGAGTCAGATGCTTAACTGACTGAGCCACTCAGGTGCCCCAGAATAGATTTTAAATAAGATGATGTTGGTAAAATCCTTTAGAAGTGAGCCTCTAACTGAAATTAAAAAAAAAAAAAAAAAAAAGAGGAAAGATTTGTTCTTGCACAAATACAAAGTGTAAAAGGAATTGTAGCTTGGTCACACTTTTTAAACTAGTCTGCAAAGACATGTTGCCCAAGAATTTTGCTAATTAGTTTTTTATATCTTAAGAGTTTATCTTTCTTTTAATGGAAAACTAGATTAGGTGCAAGAAGAACTGGGTATTAGTTTTTGTTGTGCTTCTTACCAACTCTGGGGACTTGGGCAGATCGTCATTGGACTTGTTTTGTCATCTGTAAAATGGAAAGAGTAAGAATGATTTTCCTTGATCATCTCAAAGGATTGCTCTGACGTCCAATAGAACAGTAAAAGCTAACATTTACGGAGAGTTTAATTTCTTGGGACACGCTCTGAGTTCTATGCTTTATATACATTGCTTCGTTTCATCTTCTTTCTGATATTTTGAGTCAGGTAATAATTTTTACCTATCATACAGATATGGGACCTGAGACTCAGAGACGTTAAGTATTGTCTGAATTCAGAATACCAGAAAAAAGAACCCAGATGTGAACCATAACCAAAAATGTCTCTGCTTTATTAAAGTATCTACATAAAGAGATAATGTGTCGTCTTTTCCAATGCCTTTCCTACTTTCTTCCATTTTCTTCTTAATACCCTTATCTCCCCCTTCTCTCTCTCTTCAGTAATAATTATTGCCATTATTCATTATGTACACTGTGATAGTGTTGAGTTTTGATAAAGAGCAAACCAGAGTTGGGCAGAACAATAATCATGGTGGAATCCATAGCTAATGATCTGTCTGACTTTATGTGGTCATTCACCAAGTATTTCTTGAGAATTTATTATATACCATGAGTGTGCTGAGTGCGGGCACTCTAAAATTAAAATGATGTGCTTCCTCCCTTGGGGTAAGACACACACATAAAAAGCTACAGCATGAAGAGGAAGGGATTACATGTCATATGAAAGAAATAGATGCAAGAGAAGTTCAAGAGGACAATGTAATTGATTCCACATAAGGGGATCATGGACTTTGCACCAATGTCCAGGGAAAATAATACTAAGCTTTTTTCTAAACGATCCAAAAAAAAAAAAAAAAAACCAAACTAGGTATGTGGTTATTAGTTGTCAAAGAGAGGAGGGGTTGGGTGGGGGTTGTAAAATTAAGGGAAGCTGGTCTTGGAAAACAAGAAAAAATATCATGTGACATCACCCCTCCCCTCCTTTAGATATCCACTCAGGAATGTAATTCCTTCAAGTTTCATTAAGGCAGAAGTATTTACTGTAGAATTGTGTACTTGGATGGCTAGAGAAGGAGAGGGGAAGATGGAGGAAGGGAGGGTTAACCTCTCAAGTTTCACAGATGTGGATTTCAAGTTTCCACCTGGTAACAGCCTAGGGGCCATGGCATAAAGATACAAGTCAAAACATAGAGACACACAGGGAAAGAATTAAGGAGCATCCAGCAAGGGAATTAACAAAAACTCAAAAGTTTTCCAGTGGCTAAATAAATATCTTCCCTTGTGTTTATATTTCCTTTTTCCTATTTACTGAAATTTGAAAAGAGCCGTAGATTGTGTTGCCTTTTCAAAGCTCTGGATTATATAAAAGTGTAGTCCATGAAAATCAAAATTTTCATATACAGGCTAAATTAAAATGAGACCCATTTCTAGTATCTGTGTGTTTTATTTAGAAAAATAAAATAAACCTAATGGCTGGTAAACAACAAGAGAGATCATAAACTATGAGTAAGGAAATAATAATAATATTAATAATGTGACATTCTTTTCATTAAAAAAACCTGCCTTTCTTCCGGAACACTTTAGAAATAGGTTCAAAATACATAGGAAAACTCCACAGCAGAGTACTTAAATTTGCACAAACAGCCCAAGGCAAGTAAGAATCTGAATGAGTATTTTCATATAAATCGACTCATTTATTTCTGCAGACCACATTTAAAATAACTACAAGATTAATTTCATTCCATTTGCTGGATTTACACATCATGAAAGCAAGAAAAACTGTCCTTTCGGAAGTATACATGCTTCTTATAAACAAGACTAGAAAGAGTGGCTCCTGCAGTGAGGCTGGGGGTGGGGAAGCAAACCCTTCAGTTACAATCTTTTAGGGAAATGAACCGACACAATAAAACAAATTTCAAATCAAGTTGCCCCTCTCTACCACATAAGCAGTTTAGAATCTTAAGCAGATGCAAAAGGAATAAAGCAAATGGGGAGAGTAAAGGTCGATAAACTTTCTGGCTGCAATACAAGAGACATATCATTACCATATGATCTAATGTGGGTGTCAGCCGGATTGTGTTCATTGAGGGAAACCTTATTTTTTAACCGTGCTATGGAGTAGAAGCAGGAGGTTTTCAACCTAGTGACAGTCACAGAGCAGCACCTACCCCCTCCTCCTTTCCACACCTGCAAACTCTTTTGCTGGGGCTGAATATTTAGTGTAATTACATCTCAGCTTTGAGGGCTCCTGTGGCAAATCCCCGGATTAAAAGGTATGGTTTTCAATAATTGTCCTGAACTCTGCTACAGACTAATAAAACTCCGATCAAGTTGAGAGCAAAGAGGAATTATCTGGTGAGAGAAAGGAAAGGAAAAAAACCGTGCTAAACTTTTGATAATCTTTATGCAGCATTTTAAACGAGTATTGCTTGAAGACAGAAGTTAATATTTGGTAAAATGGTTGAATGCATTGTTTTAGTTCTTTCTGTTCTTGCAAAGATGTTTATTAAAAAAAAAACCTGTAACCTAACACCATGAGTATCTATATTGATATATTTTGTATTTGTGCTAATGAAATGTTTTACCTCTTTAGAAAGTATTTATAGAAAAGTATTCTAGATCAGCATGTTATTTGTAGTTGGGTTATATGTATATATTTAAGGATTTGATCCCCTCCTGAATTCTTGGATATGTTCAGAACTTTTAAAACCTCAATAATGTGAACTCCGGTGATTAGCTGCGGAAGTTAAATGTATATTTTACAACCTGGAAAAAAACAGAAATTATCATCACAGAGGTGAAAATAAACATTGCAAATATTATGCTGTTTATTAAAGAGAATCTCACAGTTAGTTACATAATTCCTTACAGGGAAAGAAAAGACCCCGTCAGTGTTCTCAATGCAGATGAAATTGTATTGTAAGATACATCACTAGGGTGTAGGTTATTTTTCTTGCTAATTTCAAAGGAGGGTACCAAGATGACCACTGGTTAAGTGGGCTTCCAGGGACATAAATTCCTGTGGCTTTTGCTTTTCCTATTGCTGTTTTGACCGGAAAAGGAACCAAATGCCTCCTATAGCAGCCCTTATTTGTGGATAAATGCTTTTTGTATTGTCTATTTTTAAACCATTTCTGTTATTATTGGGGTTTTCCATTCACATAGTGCTGGGGGATTTTTATTTTTCTCTGTAATTATAGTTTTACTTCTCTCTCGAGGATTAAATTTTGGTCTTGAAAGTCACACCAAAGGAATAAATGACATCCCATAAATGTTGATATGAATGACATAGTTAATTTAATGGGCCAAAGTAGTTTAAGGAGACAGAAATTATTTCTGATGAAAACACTTAGAAACTGGGGCAAGTGGCTTTAGTGGAGTAGTGACATTATACTGAACCATTAGCATGTAGGAAAGAGTCATACATTTTGAAAATGCTTAAAAACAATTTCAACGAAATTTGGGAAGTATATTATCTAAGTAAATAATCCTCTGGTTTCCACAAGGGCAACTGCTATTTTGTGTTTATTTTTCTTCTATACTAAAGAAGGAAAAATGATTTAAAAATTATTAATATCAACAGCCCCCATTAATTGCTTTAAGATGGTGGGTCTTCAAGTATGATGACACCAATTTAAAAGAAATAATCTCCTGTGGGAATTTGTATAAAGTTTCTGGACATACTCTTCTCCAGGACATTCAGGGTTAAAATGCACACACACACACACACACACACCCCACACACATCAAAGTGATATAAGTAATGAAAGCTATAAACTTCCTGTTTGTGTTCAGCTTTAACCAAGAAAAATATTGTGCTGGGAATTTGCACCATTTTAACAAAAGTAAACACGTATAAATGATACTATTCCTCTGAGCTTGTGTTCAACATTTCTTTTTCTTTTTCTTTTTTCTTTTTTTTTGAGTTAGTGAAACAACCAGGCATTCTCTGCTCTGGAGAAAAGATCAAAAAGCAACATCTGCATTAATTCTCATTGCTATTTATTAAATCTGCAATTACTTTGCTTCATTTTTCTTCTAAAATTGTAAGATATTAAAGATGCAAGGCTAGCAAACTGTGGTAAACCGTAAACATTGCATTTTAATGTGAAACAGACCAAAAACCCCTCCCTGAGATCCAGTCCAAGGAAACACTGCCAAAACCATAGGGTCTCCGTAAAAGGCTATGGAGTAACTGAGTGGGAACGTGCTCTTGGAGAAAACCTGATACTAAATTTAAAGGGGCAGTGTGAATAATAAGCTTTGTGGTATTTTTTAAATGAAAAGCCACAACCCTGTACTGTATATGTGCTGCCTCATACATACCTCAGTAATGAATAGAGACTAAGAACAAAAGTATAAGAAGTCCAAAAACTATTTTTCCCTCTCTACTGGACGTAGCCAAGAATTTCCAGAAGATACTTAGATACCTTAAGGTTAAGGCATACAAAGCTGTTTGTTTTTTTTGTTGTGGTTTGTTTTTTGGGTTTCTTTAATTCTCTCATTTATTTATTTATTATTTATTTATTTGCATATGCTACCATTGGCTGCTGACTAAAAATCATTCTTTAAGTCTAGTTATGAATTCGCAGCTCTAATATGTTTCTTATAAGTGTACAATGCAAAGTAGATGCAAAACTAAAGATAATATCTACAATGTGGTTTTGGAATCCTTAGAACATGTCCAGTGGCGTTTTAAAATATATCAACTCAAAAAATAGACTGCTTGTTCTCCCTATGATCAAACTACTTTTTGTCAATTCAGATTTATTTAGTTCACTTCAGGTAACTAAGCAACCAATTCAACAACAGACATATATATCTAAAGTGCTAACTGAATGAATGGAGGAAATACATAGATTTGTCAAAATATTTTTGTTTCTTTCCAAAATTGCTTTCTTCGTAAAACCAGATAACATGGAAGTCATATAAAAATCAGTAGGGTTTTCTATAGATGTTTATTTGTTTTTTTTTGTTTTTTTTTTAATGATCAGTTTGAGAAACTGGTCAATAGATTTATTTTGAAAAGTAAACTGCTTATACCAAGTTGAAGTTTTCAATGTGTTACCTTCCTCATGCTAGAAATTTGATATTGAAAAAAATACAACTTTGTGTTTTAAAAAATCAGACTGGTTGCTGGGAACAAACTGAATAACGTGTATTATTAATAAATTGACGGTCAATTGAGTCATTTTTGTGCAAAATATTGTGCAAGGCCTGGGTACAGAACAAAGAATAATAAGACACGCCCTGAAGGAGTGCATCTTCTAGCTTGGGGGACAGACTGAGCATGCCAAACAAATTACAGTATAATGTGATAAGTTCTTTAAAAGAGGTAAGAGCAACGTGCTTTGGGACACAGAAGACGGAGGAAGCAGCGTCCTGTGTGCATGAGCCAGGGAATACACAAGGGAAGTCCATTGTCTCATTCAATCTTTACAGCCCTCTCACAAGGTAGGTATGTTAAAGGGCAATTAGCTTTGAGTGTCAGGGCTGTGGTGGGGGTTGGAGTGGAGGGGAAATGGGGAGACATAGGGCTTGAAACATCCTTTGGTACCAAATTGTGAATGGTCTCACATGCAGCAAAGGGGATGGGGACCTGATGGGCAAGCCTTGAGAAGTCAACAAGGAGTTTTCGGTAGAATAGAAATACAATGAAATCTGATTTTCTGAACATGACTTGGGCAGCAGAGTGGAAGATGGCCTGGAGTAGAGGAAATATTCAAGGCCAAGGCTGAGACCAGTTGGAAGCTCTTGTGGTAGTTCAGGGAGTGATGAGAAAGATCTGGACCAAGATAAATACAGTGGGCTGGAGCGAGGAGATTGGCTTCCAGAGATATTTCTGATGCAGGAATGGGAGATGTCTCATGTATAGATGGAATTTTATTTGACTGTGGCATGGCTTATGTCAAATGAACACTGAAAATTCCAACATGATCTATCATCCTCACGATTTTGCAAATGATGCGAATATATGTCATCTTAGTTCAGACTCCAAATTCAAGCAAGCAGATTTCAATAACATTCACATGTCTTTACCCAAGTAAGTGTCTGTGTCAGGTAGTCTATTATGTACCTTTCGAATACATTTCAACGCTCTGCTTCCCAACAGTAAACGAAATACGTTTTTGAATGCTTTACACTCACTCTACTTCGGGGTGCCATATCAGAGGAAACACAGTACCCGGGCAGTGCTGCTTTTCTAAACCTTTTGTTTGTTTTCTAGGTTCCTTGGCAGTGAAAACACATGAGATAAATCATGAAGGCAACCATCATCTTCCTCCTGCTTGCGCAAGTTTCCTGGGCTGGGCCGTTCCAACAGAGAGGCTTATTTGACTTTATGCTAGAAGATGAGGCTTCTGGGATAGGCCCAGAAGATCATGTTCCTACCATGTCTGAACTAGAGCCTCTGGGACCAGTGTGTCCCTTCCGTTGTCAATGCCACCTCCGCGTTGTGCAGTGTTCTGATTTGGGTGAGTAGGTGCAGGGGGCTCTCTTTCCTTAACTTGTTTCATGCTCTATTTTTGAAAATTTCAAATAGTTAGTTAACGTATCCACTGCTCTGTTGTATTCACTGGAATGGCTTCCTGGGGAGGTAAGCGTTTTCATTTTGAATCCCTGCAGTTCCAAAAGTGAGAGGCAGTGCCACCTACGGAGAGGCAACGGAAGCGGAGTAGCCTAGAAAGAAGCAGCCTTGAAATTAGGAGACTTTTTCTCCCTTTTTTTAAAGTTGGGGCTCCATCTCTTGCACCATCTTGGGCAAATCGCTTTTTAAAAAAACCCCTCTGAGCTTCATGGTCCCCCTTCTATAAAATGAAATTTTGAACAAATCACTGTTCTACGATTCCAAAGGGATGGCTCATGTTAATTCAGGGAGTGGTTTGCTTTCAAGAAATACTAGATCGTAAGTCGTGGGTGATGTCTCTACTCTTGGCTTAACTCAGATAACAGTGTTTGAACATTACTAAACTGCAAAGTATGTAGAGTTATCAGAAGCAAAACAAGTAAAGTTTTAGAACAAAAAAAAAATTATCTTTCAAGTACCAAACGACTCCCTTAATCTCTGGGTTTTAGTTTCGGCTTTGCATTTGGCATTCTGCAATCTAGCTATTTATTCTTCAGAAAGTTTTAAAAGCAATCTTTACAGCCAAGATACGGTATAAATATTCAATATAATCATGGGACAGATAACATTAGCCCAATACTGTATACAGTTTGATTTATCACGTTTCAAGAAAAATTTGGCCTGGGAATTCCAAGAGCAGTACACTCAAAAGATATATCTCCAGAAAGTTTGAGGCCCCAGCAGATGGGCCAAAGGGAAATGAATTTAGTTGACATGACAGTTGATTTCTCTCTCTCTCTCTCTGTTCATTTTCTTATAAGGAAAAATCCTCACAAAATAACTCTACCATGCCATATAGACTATTTCCTTATAGGGGAAACTCCATAGTGTTGTGGGGTATTTTTTAGATACTCTATATTTATTCAGAACATGCTTTCTAGCACTATTTTGCAGGGAAATTTGCCACCAACTTCTATAGTTGGAATAAACTACATACTGGAACCCAAGAAAACATGAAACATGTTCAATAGGAACAATTGAAAATCAAATACTTCAAGATATCTTTTTCAGTGCTGACATTTTGTGCAGCCATTTAACCACTCCCCAACCCCCAATGAAAACCAGTGTGTAGAAAGACTAGTGACAGGATAATTCCACTGGATTCATGCATTTATTCAGCAAATATATTGTGATCCCACAATGTCATAGGCCCTGGAAAGAAAGGAACGAGGAAGACGAATATGGTCCTTGTTCTTGTGGGTCTGATACTATATTAATGGTGATTATTTCTTTTTTGAATTGTATATTCACTACAAGGGGGATTAGATTGCTATCAAATTCTACAGGAACTATTATAAGCATTTAGAGATTACCTGCATTACCCACATAGGCAGGAAAAAAATGGAGATGAAAATCTGAACAGAGGAATCATCATATGATGGATATACTACTGGTAAACTTTTATTATTTTTAATGTTTGTTTATCTGTTTTTGAGAGAGAGAGAGAGAGAAGAAGAAGAAGATGGGGGGGGGGGGGGACAGAGAATCCCAAGCAGGCTCTGTGATGTCAGCGCAGAGAATGACATGGGGCTTGAACTCAAGAACCATGAAATCATGACCTGAGCTGGAATTAAGCGTCAGATGCTTAACCAACTGAGCCACCCAGGTGCCCCAAGTGGTAGACTTTAAAAAAAAATGTATTAAAATGGTCGAGTTCCTAAGAAATGTGATACATGTGAAATCTCGCTTTGCCCCTCGGAGCGAGGTTAAAAGGATTCATGATTCTTCCCACTACATGTAATACCAACAATGAACAGTTGATAGTTTTAAGGAACAAAGACTTGTTCAGTCACTTCACTGGTTTTATTTTTCATAGATGAAGTTTTACTCTGCTCACATGATAAATAGTTTATAAAGCTTGGCTCTGAAGAAAGCATTGGAGACAGTTTTCTAGTTGTCTTTCATCAAAAAGGCCTAAGCCTATTGCTCAAAACTAAACAGAAAAATCCAGTCTCACGAAACATCAAGTTCATTGAGTTGGGTGTCTCATGATATGGCTTTGTTGTTGTCCTTGTTATTATTGTGTTTTATTTTGTGTTGTTTTTGGATGAGGACATTTTATATGTGTTACCTTTTATATAAGAGCCCAGAGTGCACATTTGTCCTGTAGAAGGCTTACTAACTTTATATACCAAAGAAGTAGCTAAGATTGCAATAATGATTTGTTTGGGGAAACCCTGTCTAATTGAGAAAACTGAGTTCCTATGAGCAATGGTCTCATCTAAATTACTTTAAGTTTTTATGAAACTCATATTTAAATATGTTGTGAGTAATTTTGGTCAGATATTTCTAAAACAGAAAATACATTTATTTTTCTTTTAAATTTTCATTTATTTACTTATTTATTTATTTATTTTGATTGAGAGAGAGAGAATGAGAGAGAGAGAAAGCAGGAGGGAGAGGGGGAGAGAGAATCCCAAGCAGGCTCTGGGCCATCAACATGGAGACTGACATGGGGCTCCATCCCACAAACCATGTGATGATGACCTTAACTGATATCAAGAATTGGATGCCTAACTGACTGAACCACCCAGGCAACCAGAAAATTCATTTCTTAAAAGGAAGAGCAATCGTTTGCCTTTAAAGAAAACACTCTATTCACACTTTCAACTACTATCTAACTTCTCACTTTATGCTTGTGGCGCTGTTCATAGTCTTGACTACTTACCTCATTTGCAGAAAAATCATAGCCGACCTTAGAGATTCTATTCTCTCTGAATGTTACCTGGCTCATAGTGGGGTCTCAATATATATATTTCTTTTTTTTTTTTTAGTTTATTATTTATTTTGACAGAGAGAAAGAGCAAGTGGGAGAAGAGCGGGGCGGGGGGGAGAGGGAGAGAGAGAGAATCCTAAGTAGGCTTTGCACTGTCAGTCTAGAGCCCAACCTGGGGCTCGAACTCATGAACTGTGTGATCATGCCCTGAGCTGAAATCAAGACTTGGACACTCAACCTATTGAGCCACCCAGGTGCCCCAATATATATTTTCTACATGAGGATTATATGGAGTAGAAGCTGAAGAATATGTAGACAAAAAAGGGGGGAAGGAGAAATGGGAAACCTTGTTCACAGTAAAGGCAATGCAGTTTATCTTACTTTTTGGTTTAAGTTTTCTAGTGATCTGAACATGAAGCTTGAATTATCATAACAGAGGAAAGAATGTAATGCAGTTTGGAATGAGAAATGTGAATGCTTATCTGCATCAAAGGCTAATGTTTTCTTAAGGATCATCCTTGCCAGAGCTTTTAATGAGCAGAGAGGACCTACCATGTTGAGGACAGTAGGCTTTGTCATCTGTCTAAACAGTGCTTAACAGAAGAGAACATTTCTTATTAAAACATTTGACTATTTTTGCCGCTAAGAAGTATTTTTGACAAAGTTAAACAACATCAAATTTGTAAACAGTTCTTTCAAAGCTGAGATATAACAACTGTGAAATTAGAATTGAATAATTAGCCCATGGAAAAATTTGAGGTGTTCAGGAAGATACACTGACTGTTTTAGTCCTTCCTTCTAATATAGCAAAATAGCATTATGATATGTTTTCTGTAGCATGTTTATTATTTCTATAGCATGCAGGATTGAGAAAGTAAAGCTGTTTGAACCTGTCCAAGAAATAATGAATGCTCCACACATATTGGCCAAGTTGGTTGGCTGAATATCTTGTAATTTAGCTTGCAGTTTGGACCAGAACTTTATGAAACTCCTATCTTCTTTGTTTCTTTTTCCTCTTAAGACATAAAGCAGTTTGCTCTTAAATGTAGCATTTATTTAAGAAATAAAATAAACATAAGCTTATGAAATTCAGAAATCTGTGGGTTCCCTTAAAATAAAAAAAGCCACCAATGTAACTCATTTTTGTTAAATCTCTTCAAAATGTCCTAATATCGTTCCTGTGATTGGATGCTTTGTCTGACGTACCTAACATCTTGAAGGAAGACAGTTCCCTTACTTGTATGTATCCTCTTTGGCTCATGTGTTACCAGGTAGCATTATTTGGTACTTTTATCTTGTTGCTAAAAAGCAGATCGACCCTGGCAGGTAAAATAAGAATAAGCATTGTTTTTTCACGACTCTTCCAAATTCAAGCAATACTTATTGATAATTTCCTATAAGCAAACTTCAAAAGAATTTAAATACCTTTTAAAATGATTTAGCAGTTGAAAGAACTTGGGTTATGGAGTTCAACACCTCTGAACCCGAGCCCTGCTTTACCATTTACTACCTGTAACTTTGAAACTTTCATTGGATAAATGGGAATATATGGCATTTCATTAGGTAAGAATAGAACTGTTTGTAAAAGTGTCTAGCATACTGTTGTATTTAGTTTACCATTTCAGACAAAGTTGGCTAGTAACATGATGCTATTCCTCATAATATTCTTTTTTCTTTGAAACTGAGGATCTCTAAGAAATACATGGCCTGTCAAGCTTAATATAAAATAGCGCCTTCTCTCTCCTCCCTCCTAAGAGGACCACATCATCTCCAGCTTTGAATAGACACAAATCCCAAAATGATACAATTATCAAGCAATTCACTCTTCTTTAAACGCTATTCCTTTGGATAAAATGGGTTCATTTAAGTAGAGAACAATGAAACATTTGGCTATTTTATAATCATAAATGACTCATAGAGATCTCTCTAGAGATGACCTCAGAAGATGTAACAATTTATTTTGCCAAGTAAAAGCAGTGCAAATAACTACTGGTTCCTAAATGGTACTTCCTATGGGGAAGGATATTTTAGTTAAAAACAAATCTTCACAAAAAAATTCCTTTTAAATTGCATAGAGTTAGTTTTCTTCTTCTTCTTCTTCTTCTTCTTCTTCTTCTTCTTCTTCTTCTTCTCCTTTTTTAGTTTATTTATGAGTGAGAGAGAGACAGAGCTTGAGGAGGGGAGGGGCAAAGAGAGACGGAAACATAGAATCTGAAGTAGGCTCAAGGCTCTGATCTGTCAGCACAGAGCCCAATTCGGGGCTAACTCGTGAACTGCAAGATCGTGACCTGAGCCAGTCAGCTGCTTAACCGCCTGGGCCACCCAGGCACTGCTAGTTTTCTTCTTTTTAAATCATTTTGCTTCAACTGGTGAAAATTTTGTCAGTGGCTGCCACGTGGGACATATATGGCATAGCTTGTTTCTTCTTTGGGGAAACTGGTTTTCCAGAAGCAAATTGTATACATGAGGTAAATGAACCATTAGCCTTCCTCTGTGAAATCAACTCAGAAGAACAAACTAGGGCTATTTTGTAGAAGGGCAGAGAGAATGCTGGAAGTTCGGTTGCTTTTATAGTTTCTGTCTAACTCCGCAGCAGCAGGGACATAGGTGACCCTCCCTGACAGTTTCAGATACATCAAAAGGGTGTGTCTGGGGCACCTGGGTGGCTCAGTCGGTTGAGCATCAGGACTTCAGCTCAGGTCAGGATCTCACCGCTGGTGAGTTCAAGCCCCTGTAGGGCTCTGTGCTGACAGCTCAGAGTCTGGAGTGTGCTTCAGATTCTGTGTCTTCCTCTCTCTCTGACCCTCTCCCACTCCCACTCTGTCTCTTTCTTAAAAATAAATAAAAGTTTAAAAAAAAAGCTGTGCCTAAGACATGGTACAGGAAGGAGGCTGTACACAGAGTGTGCCCAATTGGTTCCCTACTATTGGATAGGGTGGAGTAGGGCAGATCTTTACATGCAGCAAGAGGAACTCTCAGGTAACTCAGATGGCCGAGTTTCCTGACACCAGGGGTTAAAGATGGGGAGGAAGAAGAAAGGAGCGGAGAAAGCCACAGGAAGCATCTGTCTTCTTGAGCTGACTGAGAACTGACACATCCCTGGTTTCATTCTCAGTCCCAGGAGGTAGAGAGAGGCAGCTGTGTGGGATCAATGGTATTTGGTCAGACTGCAGCTGTGATGTGTCCTTCTCTGCAAGATCATCCGGGCTCCAGAGGACAGGCTGGGAATAGGTTGCCCGAATATCAGTTCCCTGGGCAAAAGAAATGCAGGAGACCCTCTGATCTTAACTTTTCTCCTTCAGAGAATAGCAAGAAGATTATATATTTCCCTGAAAATAAGGATAAAGAAGAATTAACCCACTTTCCATTCCAGTCTCAATAATAGGAGAAAGCCCGGTAGCAACTAATCGTTGACGTTGTTAGAAGATCGCTTTTCTGTAGCTTGTCTGCTTCTGTGCTTTCACTATAATCTATATTTTCCTTGATTATTCTTATATATTCTTATACTTGTTAGGCTCTCAAGCATCAATAATTGCCTTATGAATGAATAAGTGAATATATGTATTACCTAGTACTTGGATGAGTGCAAAATCCTACAATAGTCTTGATTCCATCAAGCTAGAAAAAGAGCAAATATGGCTGACTGTGAATTAGGAGTCCTGGAGCTGTGGTGCACAGCATTTTTGTTTTTAGTTTTGTGGGTTTTTTTTTTTTTTTTTTTAGGATGGCCATAGAATCAGGAAGCTTAGACCTTCCTTGAGTTTATTTGAAAAGAGAATGAAATTAAAGGGGAATCTCTTATTTCAGAAACCCAATCCAACTGCCATCGCTATCAAATTGCCATTTTTAAGAGGAAAATTGGGAAATATGTATACCTTGAAGGTGTTTTGATGGAGCTGAGACTCCACGTTATATCTCTCATGGGCCAAAAACTGAAGTGTATCACTCTTGTCTTCATTATTAAATTGAAGACAGCATTATTAAAAAATACTGTTGGAAGTCAGCAAGAATAAATTGTGGAGTTTGGACCCCTGCCACAGAGCAGAGGAGCGGGGAAAGCATGACATCTTAGGGACGCCTGGCCTTTGTCCAACATGATGTTTACCAGATTGCTGACATTTGCTAACAGAACCATGCTATTCATCACTGGGGCAACTAGAAAGAAAAAGTACAATTGTCATTTGCCTTCATATCAGAAATGACTTCCTGGTAACTCTTAAGTAGAATTTTATTTACTTTAATAAATAACCCTATTTTAAAGAAGATACGGTTCCTCTTATAGAATTTGGGAGAACAAATAATTCAGACAAGCCTTAGAAACAACTGCATTTTAATGGAAAATTTAGAATTATTTTAAAGGAAGCTCATTGAAAAATAATTGAATTGAAGAGAACCACTCTCTCCCTGTTACTCTTACTGAATAAATGTTATCTCAAAACTCGGCAACTTAAAAAGATAATTTTATTTGGCTCATTATTTAAGTGCAGAAAATTTGACTCAGGGTCTCTCCCACATTTCAGTCGGGGGTTGGCTGGGGCCTTGGCCGTGGGGAGGCTAGCCCAGGCTACACACCTAACGCCGCGCTCCCATAACCGGCAGTCAGTGCCGCCATTGCCTGTGAGCTCAGCTGTTCTTTCATCTGGAGTGCTTCAGATGGTCCCCACAGCTGGGTGGTCTCTGCCTAGACAGGCTTTTTCCATGGCCCTTGGCGGCTGCCGAGGCAAGTGTTCCAGAAGAACTGGGGAGCAGCTGTACCACCTTTTTGGACCTAGCCTCAGAAGTCAGGCTGTATCTCTTCTGGCCAATTCCCTTAGGTCATAGAGACGTTATAAGGCCATCCCAGATTCAAAAGGAGGGGAATTTGACTTCATCTTTTTATGCTTATTGAATAAGCCCATATCAGATGGGAGATATAATTAATGCCATCTTTGGAAAAGGCAATCATCTACACACCCACTCAGATGTATATACATTTCTAATGAGAAATAAAGGCATAGATTATGTATCCTATGTGAAAGGTCCACAGATATTACATGTCCCTATGAAGGTCATTATTTAACTACTTAAGAGTTCAAATCAATGATATGCAAATTAATTGACAAATTTACTTCATAGTAACAAACTTTCGACTGAAATTTAAGAAAGGCATTGAATCATATCTTCTTTTCTTTCCATTGTAGAATTATCTTTTTTTTATAACATGTTTATTTATTTATTTTTAGAGAGACAGAGAAAGTCAGGGAGGGGCAGAGAGAGAGGGAGAAAAAGAATCCCAAGCAGGCTCCACACTGTCAGCACAGAGCCCAACATGGGGCTTGATCCCATGAACTGTGGGACCATGACCTGAGCCAAAACAAGAGTTGGGTGCTTAACTGACTGAACCCCCTCAGGTACCCCTGTAGAATATCTTTTTTGGAACAAAGTTTACCTTGGTAAGTGATATTTCATTTAAAATGCTTAATATCTTACTTTCCATACAGTTTTAGGAACTAATATAAAATTCATCAGTATAAGTAAGAATGATTTAGTTAAAATCGTATTGGTTAATAAAATCATATACAAAGACAGAAGGTAAGGTTTTTTTTCATTTAAAAGCTGAAGATAAAAATATACTTAAGGTTGAACAACTGTGTGCTTGAATGCTATCTGAAGATTAGTGTTAGTTCAAATAAACAATTTTTAATTGAAATACAGTTTTTAATTGTCTCAAAGTAATCTTTAGCTCTCGTATTTCTACCCTAGTCTACTTCCTTCTCAGCATTTTCAGATGAAGAAATAGAGGTGTTATATAAGCGAATATAATAAGTTAAAGTTTCCAGTTATCTCACATTAGTGTCCGAGTTGATTTTAACACAAAGTCACTCTGACTCTAAAGATGATAATATTGACAAAACAAATAGCCCAATATAAACATGACTGATATATTACAAATTTCCCAAAAGAGTGTAGCATTTGCCACTATTAAAATATAGTTAAATGGACCAGCAGCAGCTTTTGGGAGACTTAGTTGTTGGGAAAGGTGCTTGCTGAAATGAAAGGTTACCACCCAAAAGGCAGGGCTTTGTAGACAAGCTCTTTAGAGGAGAACTTCAACATCATGGGAACCGTGATCAATGCAACAGGACCACAAGGGGTTTGGTAAGAAGAGCCAACCCAGGAATAAAATATATCAATGAAAACTCTGTGTGTGATACATGGGCAGAGCAGATGTCAGCTTCCAGGCTAATATGTGTTATTGTTGTATTTATACAAGGAAGAGGAGTAAACCTGAAAAACAACCATTTGGTCATAGATTTACAGACTAATAATCAGCAAGATAATTAGACCTGCACTCTTTTGTCTCCTTATCGATGACACTTATAGGTACCAAGAATTGAGGCCCTGCTCTGCAAGATGGTAAGAAATCATTTTGTAGAACAATTTAGTGCATCCTCACAAAAATTCTTTGAAAGATGCAAGAAACCTGGGGCATAGACAGCTCAAACAACTTGCCCAGGGATGTTAAGAATCAAAAAGAGAAACCAGGATTAAAATTAAAATAACAATCTTATTTAAAAAGTTATAGAAATATTTTAAACATGTAAAACTTTGCAAAATAAGACTCTTGTACACCCATCACCAAGCTTCAACAAATGTCAACTAACGCCTTCATTTTTCTATATATCTCCAACCATCTTCCCCCATCATATTATTTTAAAGCAAATTCCAATTGTCATTTCATTTTATACAACAATATATCAGTATGTTTCTCTGAAAGATTAAAGCCCTTAATTCATACAATCATACCAGATCACATCTAAAATTTAAAACCATTTTTAATATCATCAGAGATTCATTTAGTGTACACATTTCAACCATCTCATAAATATTATAAATGTTTAATTTTACAGTTTGTGTGAATTAGGATCCAAATGAAGTACATATAGTGTAATTATTGAATGGCTTTAAAGTCTCTTAAACTATTAGTTTGAAAAACAAGCCTTTCTTTACTTTTCCTTGCAGTTTATCTGTTGACGAAATAGGGATTTTGTTGAATCCATTTCTTTACTTTTTTAAAGTTTTAATTTGATTCTAGTTAGTTAACATACAATGTTATATTAATTTCGGGTGTGTAATATAGTAATTCAACAGTTCCGTACATCACCCTGTGCTCATCAAAACAATGGTACTGCTTAATCTCCATCTCCTATTTAACCCATTCCCCAGCTCCCCTCCCCTCTGGTAACCATCTGTATGTTTTCTGTAATTAAGAATTTGTTTCTTTATTTCTCTCTCTCCCTCTCATTTTTGTTCCCTTTGCTTTCTTGCTTGTTTCTTAAATTCCACATATGAGTGAAAGCATATAGTATTTGTTTTTCTCTGACTAAATTATTTCACTTAGCAATATACTCTCTAGATCCATCCATGCCATTTCAAATGGCAAGATTTCATTCCTTCTTATGGCTGGGTAACATTCCATTATAAACCATTCCACTATATATATATATATATAGTGGAGATATATATATATATATAGTGGAGATATAGATATATATATATAGTGGAGATATATATATATATATATATATAGCNGTTCTTGTATTCTTTGGGTAAAGACCCAGTAGCTTGATTGCTGGATCATAAGGTAGTTCCATTTTTAATGTTTTAAGGAACCTCCATATTGCCTCCCACGCTGGCTGTACCAGTTTGCGTTCTCACGAACAGTGCTTGAGGGTTCCTTTTTCTCCACATTCTCACCAATACTGGTTGTTTCTTGTGATATTGATATAAGCCATTGTGACAGCTGTGAGGTGATATCTCATTGGAGTTTTGATTTGTATCTCCTTGATAATGGGTGATGTTGAGCATCTTTTCATGTGTCTGCTGACCATCTGTATGCCTTCTTTGGAGAAATGTCTGTTCATGTCTTCTGCCCATTTTTTAATCGGTATTGTTGAATCCATTTCTTTAGTAGACTTAAGAATGTACCTTTGACTTCTGTATTTCTTGTAAATTGGGAGTTACATCTACAGGCTTAATCAGATTCAGTATTCATTATTTGCTTCATTGTTTTTGACAACACTCTACTTATCTATAAATGAGGGTCTGTTCCTCCATCTAAGGGTTTATAATTGATCTCTTCCCCCTGAGAAATATATGTCATACAAAGAAACAGTTACCATTTTATCAGTTACCATGTGGGAGAGAAAAGGTAGTATACTTCAGACATATGTGAACAAAGGTTCCTCACAAATATGTCAAAGACACAGAAGAAATTGGGAGCAGTTATCAAGTGCAGATAATGGGGGTAACATATTTGATAGTAGTGTTCATTACTAAATGTTTCTGACTAACCAAGAATCAGAAAGAAAATTATGATTATTATAGCCAGTTACATTCTAGTACTTCTGAGGAAAAGTAAGAACTGTTATGAAAGCAGGATGTGAAGAGATGATTGTAACAAAACATAGCAGAAAAGATCTTGAAGCTATGACCACGAACTTTTCACCAAGGACAGCAGGACAGATTATGATTTTCACATTAATCAATCAAAAAGCTACTTTTATGTGTAAAAGAGTAAGATCACAGCTCTCGTGAAATACAGTCATTTGTTCCTGCTTATCCAGAATTTATAGAAAAGAGAGAAAACTGAAGTGAAGGACAATACCTCATGAGCTTATATATAAGGAGTTTGTGGCAGAGCGGTCACTGTGTGGTTAGGATGAATATTATAGAGGGGGTAAAGAGCATACTTTAAGGCATTATTAGAATGAAGCTAGAAGGACTAGACTGGGTGGAATATTCCATAAAACATACATTATAAATAAAAACAAGTATTTAAGAATAAGCACAGTATGTTTAAGGAACAGTGTAGATCAGGATCTTTTAAAAAATATGCACCGTGTTTATATTCACCTATGACACATCTGGTAGATGTAGAGTGAGGACTCATACCACCTTGTTCTTGGTTTAGGTTAAATGTGAGATACCTTAGAGAAGCCGTATAACTTTATTAAATTTAAATCACCTATAAAAGAGAGTCTCGGTCTATCATAGAAGTTTCCTAATTTCTGGGACAAGTGAAGTTTCGAATGTTGAACAAGTTAGTTTCTTATAAGGTCAAACTCAAATTTAGCAAAATAACAACTCGCCATCTGCTATTAGAATTATATTTTTAGGACGATATATTTGAAATGGGGGCAGATGCTGGTCTCAGAAATGTGTGTGTGTTTGTGTAGGTGTAGGTGTGTGTTATTTATATTAAAATGAACTCAGTTGCACTCATTTGTTTTGAATTTTGATGTAGACTGATAAGAACTTCATTGTAGTGTCTGTCTGATCAGCATTTGGGAATCATAGTCTAGCTGTTACTTAATGGTCCTTTCCTTTGTGACATTTTAAGAACCCGTAACTGGGATAATGTCCTCACTGTACTTGGCCTGTAGTTGCTAAGTTCAATGTCTTGTATAGAAATGTACAGCATGATATTGCATCTGACACCCAAATAGTTCTGAGGTATGTGGGTGGCTCAGTCGGTTGAGCATTAGACTTCAGCTCAGGTCATGATCTCACGGTTGATGGGTTTGATCCCCACATCAGGCTCTGTGCTGACAGCTCAGAGCCTGGAGTCTGCTTTGGATTCTGTATCTCCCTCTCTCCCTCTGTCCCTTCCCTGCTCAGGCTCGGTCTCTCTCTCTCTCTCTCTCAAAACTAAATAAATATTGGGGTGCCTGAGTGGCTTAGTCGGTTAAGCGTCCGACTTTCGATTAGGTCATGATCTCGCGTCGGGCTCTGGGCTGACTGCCTGCTCAGAGCTTGGAGCCTGTTTCGGTCTGTGACTGCCTCTCTCTCTGACCCTCCCCTGCTCATGCGGTCTCTCTCTCTCCTATAAATAAATAAAAAACATTAAAAAATTTAAAAAAAACTAAATAAATGTTTACAAAATGTAAAAAAAAAGGCTAGCTCTTTGTTGGAAATACAGGAAAATTGTCTTCTATTCTGCACTTTGACCCTCTTATGTGAGTTATTCATGTTAGTAAGCTTGTTCTAAAAAATGTCTGGAAAAATAAAATTACGCTACAGACTTACCTGTCTTACAGGATTGATGTGAGGTAAGTGAGATAACATATCAGCTTTCATAAACTATAAATCTACATAAACAAAGTTTTAATAAAAATATTGATATGTGAAATCTCCCCAATAGATTTAAATTTACTAGTAATTGAGAGTAGATGGTAGGGTTATGATTTTCATTGATAAAATGATTTTCTAAGCACTAATATGCAAAAATCACAAGCCTGAAGATTTTTTGACACTAAATCTTCAGAAAAATAATGTATATAATTCTCCCCAAACAGTTCCTAAAATTTTAGGGCAAAATAATCAAAATTGTTAGCTTAGTAGATATATCATTTTTTCCTCTCCCCATCTGAAATTTATCTACACTTTGGCATTGAACAAATGTTAGGAGAGTCACTATGATTTAAGTTCAATAATATATAAAAGTAAGTATAAGTGGAGATTAAAACTTTGACAAAGAAGCCCACAAAGTAATAATTAAATGTAGGCAGGAAGCTTTTTTTTTCCAAAGGAAAAACAAATGTGTCTTTTCTTGGTTGGAAAATACTAATTATCAAAGATTTGGCAGAAGCCTACCACTCCTAATTGAGTGAAATTATCAAACTGACATTTCGGAAAATGGCAGCGATCATGACTACACAGTGCTGTTAAATATCCTCCTACAAGATAGCTGTGCATCGCTGGAAACACTTCACTCTTGTTATTTCTCTGTGAACTGTTTCTGTAGTGTTCTTGGAATATATTTATGCATGTTTAGCATCGCCTGCATTTTGCTATTTAAATTTATAATGATAGTTGATCTCTGATAATGTGATAACGCAAGTAAAAAGTGATTTCCAGAGAACTTAGAAGGCAGGTGATTTCAGAAATATTTTCTGCAATTTTCATGGAAGACGTGAAGATAGCACTATGGCTACCATGGTAATTCCACAGTCTACACTTACATAAGATTCAAAATGGGAAGGACACCTTTGCAACATAGCAGTTATGTTCTCTGTAGAAATTATCCTTGTAATTGAGAACTGTAGATTGAATTATATGTTCTGTGGGGATGTGGACAATATCTGTCTTGTTCCTGCTCTGTCCCTAGGACCTAATAAATTGGTGGTGTCTAGGAAGTATAACATAAGGCTGTGTTGAATGAATGAAAGAATTCAAGGTTCAGATATGGTGGAGAGGTTAAAAAACTTTTCTGATTTAGTTATACAACCTAAAGTATAGAAATGATCACATTAATTTGAGTCAATAGAATATCAAAATTTTCCTTAATGTCCTACAACTATATGAGACAAAGCCAAAGGAAGAGAGACAGGTATTTTAATTTTTTTAATCTTTATTTATTTTTGAGAGAGAGAGAGAGACTGAGAGACAAAGTGTGAGCAGGGGAGGGACAGAGAGAGAGGAAGGCACAGAATCCAAAGCAGTCTCCAGGCTCTGAGCTGTCAGCACAGAACCTGACTCAGGGCTCGAACTCACGAACCACAAGATGGGATGCTTAACCGACTGAGCCACCTAGATGTCAGGAGAGAGGCATTTTACATGTATATCTGTGGCAATGTCATGTTACATCTAAAGGATCTCTAATGATTTGACTAAAGCTCTTCTCTACTAATGGTATATTTATGTAGAAAGTATAGATTTATAAATCACTTGCATTTATCAAAGGAATTGATTTCTAAAACAAGAACAGTGAGGTAAAACATAATGTGCACTGAGAAATTTGAGCCACTCTCTTACAAAATATAAATTTACTTTTATGTAGAAAAGTAAATACATAGGGAAAGTGATGTATTTATTTATACTTAAATATACATATATGTATCCCTTACATATGTATCCTTATATATATATCCTTTGACCTCTTTGGCAAAAATAAGGCAGGTACTTAAAACTACAATTGGTATAATTCCTAGAAGAAACTTATGGCATCAGTAAAACTTTCATCGCAACATTGGTTTCTTTGCAAACACATCCTTTGTGATTGTATAGTCATGTGCCATTTTTCCTGACCGCATATCACTTTATTCTCATGCAAGGTTTGGACAAAGTGCCCAAAGAGCTCCCGCCTGACACTACACTGCTGGACTTGCAAAACAACAAAATAACTGAAATCAAAGATGGAGACTTCAAGAACCTGAAGAACCTTCATGTAAGAATTCTTGGTTGGTTGGTTGGTTGGTTGGTTTGTGAATTGTAACAAGATCTGAATCAGAGGGTTTTTCAGAACAAAACTTAGATAAGGCCTGGAGTACTATATGGTGACAAATAAGCACATATGTGTTTATTAAATTCTCCTTTTGGGGAATGATGGGGGAACAAAACATCATATTTATTAACCCCTAAAAGTCAGTCAATTTTCTTACATACACCCCCTATATCTTTAGTACTTGCTTTCTAATATATGTATATATATAATATATATATTCTATACATATTCTAATATATATTCTAAATATATTCTAATATATATTCTAATATATATTATATATGTATATATATATATAATCTCAGTCTTCTCTTACATTTCATGAATAAAAGTCTTTATCTCCTCAGATAGTACTTCATTAGTGGAGCAAAATGGACTACTGACCTTAGCATTATTTTATTTCTTTCTGTTTTCTTTCGTTCATTTTCTAAGAGGTGCAAATGTTGTAAAGGCTCAAAGATTGGCACCAATAGGAAAAGGGATAAACATCCATGTTTTACTTAGTAAATAGAATTCTATCTTCAAATATCTGTATTTATATATCTATATGTTGCTTTGTATGCAGGATTATGCATGCTGCATTCTTATCCATATCTGTGCTTTTGTTGTGATTATTACTTTCCTCTACTCTATTACAATGTCACACACCCAAGTGTACCAGATAGGATTCCAGCAGAAAATTGACGGCACTCTCAAAAGGTTCACAGAGAAGGCGTTACTGAAGGGACTATCTACAAAGGGATGTAGGAGCCAACAAAGCATTATGAAGTATGAAAGCCCACCTTGAGAGAGGTGGGGAGCTGTATTCCCGCCTCCTGATTTCCTGTCAGTGCCTCCTATGGATGAACCTAAATAGAGGCCAGAGGTTAGGGTCATCTGGGTGAGGCAGTTTCCAAGTTCACTTCCCAGGACATAGAGGAAAGTCACAAAGAACAAAGATGGAGCATAACTATAGTTCGGAGAAGCTGTGTTATAAATGGAGAATGACTTACCCAATCAAATAGGGTTAAGCATTGCTAAGACAGCCTTCTGTAACAGTAAGTGCATTGTCTTTTCAGAGAGGTCTTCAGAATCTCTATAAACTGTATTCTTGAATCCAGCTCTCTACTTGTGGGATGAATATAATGTAGTTTCCCCTCAGAATATCATTGCACAATTAGTAAAAAGATGCCGGGTTTCAATGTCCATAATAAATACCAAACACCTCACTGTCTCTGTATTCTACTCTGGTAGGCCACTCTTGAAGTATTGAGTCTGGTCCTGAGCAAGACATTTTTGGAAGAGCATTAACCTTTAAGTATCCTCAGAATGATCATCATGGGGATAAAGAATCTGGAAATCATCTCTTATAATCACAGTTGACAGATATGTGGATGTCTAAATTGAATGAAAAAAGGTCATGAGTGACATATATGAAGGGCCATATTGGAGAAGAGAAATTGAATTGACTTACTTCAACTGCAAAGTGACAGAAATGTCCTATTGGCAATTGAGTGGAGATTTCAGGGGAACAGAGTTGTGCTCAACATTAAAAATACAATGTAAAGCATTAGAATTTTCAGGAGAAAATATAGAGAATTGCGTAGTTACGAGTGACCTATATGTAGAAATAAGTTTTACAGCCTCTTATGATGAATATCACAAAAATACATCTTAAAGTATTTTTTAAGAGAGAGCATGAGCAGCAGAGGGGCAGAAGGAGAGGGAGAGAGAGAATCTTAAGCAGGCTCCATGCACAGCACAGAGCCTGACACAGGGCTCAATCTAACGACCGTGAGATCATGACCTGAGCTGAAATCAAGAGCTGGACGCTCAAGTGACTGAGCTACCCACGTGCCCCTAGAAATACATTTTTTGAAGGTCAGAAACATAAACAAAAAACTCTAATTTCACATCCATCTGGTTCTTCTAGTCATTAGAGAAAATAATGGAGGGTATATATAGTAAGAATAGGCAATACATAGTAAAATATAAATATAAAAAATAAATAATCTGGCTGCTATTACTAAAATAAGAAATATAGACTAAAGGGAAGTAATGTAAAGTAAAATAAACTGGGCACAATATGCTATAGGCTTAATATAATCAAGATAAGTTTTAGTTATCAACTTTTGGATAACCAGGATGAGAAAAGCAATGAACACTTTTTAGGAGAAAACACACCAGATTTTTATAAGGAGGCAAAGATATTTTTTTCCTTAAGATTTTAAGACTCTCTATGGAACAGTTAATAAAAATAAAGCCAGCACATTAAATGACATAGTCCGTTTACTGAAGTGTCCTACAATAGAAGCCTGATGTGATGTAAGTAGTGGATGTTATAGGCACCAAGAAAGAGTCAAATCAGACATATCCTACGTCAGGTTTCCAGTTAGTATTTGAGAGAATATAGGACAAAGGATCTAGAGGATTAGCAGAATTTTGAAAGGAAGAGAAGAAAAGAGGGGTTTTTGTGTGAAAGGCAAGGCAAGGCGAAGAAAAAGCAGATACAGGAGTTGGCTAGAGTGAAAGATACAGAAAGAGTGAGGATAAGGCTTGAGCTACAGATCTCAAATCTTGAAGCAATGGGATCCATCTCCACTGATAAGATACTTGACCTGAGCCCCAACTCACATTTTCTCTGCCTTCATGGTATGTTTTCACTGGGAGTGAGCTGATGGCGATATCAACACAGTTTGTCAATGACTCTTCAAACTATCATTGGATATGTTAAAAAATTAATTAAGAAAAACAATATTATTTTCAATGAACTAAAATTTAAAGGCTTCATTTTATTTTTATAACCACTCTAAAGCTACTTTTTTAAGGAAGGAAAATTCTCTTACTTTAATCCCAAATTACTCTATATTTAAGTATAATCTGAATAATTTATTTGAGCTCCTTATAGCCTTAAATAAGAGATACCTAGTTTCTGTGACACTCTCATTAAATCTGGCATTTGTAATAAGATGTTCTTTCTTTTCCATTTCTCTTAAGTATGTTTTCGGCAACTACTATCTTGGAAATCTCTTTCCTTCTACTTTATAAAGTATACATTGAACAGAGGAAGAGTTTATTAGAGCTTCCAACTGTTCAGGGAATGTTAACCAGCTATTTTTCTCTTACTCTTTCATCCATGATCATTTCTATCCTTGTTATTTTGCAAATAAACATTATAATTTCAGCTAGGAAAGCCACACTTGAATGAGAAGGAAGAAGAGAAATGAAAATCCAGTAAAGGTTAAAATAGAAAGGATTTAACAGAAAGCTTCCTTTTTTCTCAATAATTTTATCAATTTAAATTCTGTCTTGTAATGAGTAGTATATACTGTATAAGAGTAGTTTTATGCTTATATGTAAAAGAAAAACAACATAACTATTATGTGAAATAATGGGAAATTAAGTCTTACAATGCCAAATTTCAATGTATTTCCTTTGAATTAATGCCTAATAAATCTAGTAAGGAAGTTCTTTTAAATTAAAAATAAAAATCGTCAAAAATTTTATAATAGCAAATATTTGTTTAGCAATTACTATATACTAGGTTTAATACCTACATATACTCACTTGTGTAATTCTTACAACTTATGAGGTAGACACTCTTGATAACTCCCTTATACAGATGAGGACACTCAGGCACAGAGAGGTTACTTATTCACAGCTACTTGTTCATAGTCAACACAGCAAATAAGAGCCAAATCTTGAGATCTAAACTTGAGAGCATTCTGAATTGGGTTTGTACATTAATTGCCTATAAATATGATAGTAACCATATAATCCCTTAAAACAATAACTGGTACAGTGTAAACCTGCATTAGTGGCTTTGAGGGAAACCGTCCATAATACTAGTCAGGTGTCGAGATTTTTTTTCTGTCAATTTTCTTGAAATATAATTGACATACAGCACTGTATAAGTTTAAGGTATACAGCATAATGACTTCATATACTGCAAAGTGATCACCACAATAAGTTTAGTTAATATCCTTGATCTCTGATTATATAGTGTGTGTGTGTGTGTGTGTGTGTGTGTGTGTGTGTGTGTGTGTGAAGAGAAAAAAAATGTGTTTTTCCTTGTGACCTTGTGAGGAGATCTTTTAGGACTTCCTCTCTTACCATCCTTCATGGTTTTGCTGGCCTTTGGCATTAGCCAACGTAATTAGTTTATTCTTATTCCTATCTTACAATCTTGTCATTCATTGCCTGTTATTTTATAAGTGAGCTTTCTTAAATGGGTATCAGTGCTTATGGAGCTAACATCAACCATATTTAGCAATACTCTATATACACAAATAACTTTGTTTTCACTTGTGGATCTGTTTTGTGTGAAGTTCTAAGTCATATAGCTCTTAAAATTTTACTTCATTATGACCCAAATTTACATAGCTTATATTTATTTTCTGAACGTTTTTAAATTTGAAAGCAGGTGTGATTTCCACTGGATTAAAATGCTCAACCAACAATGCCATTTGAAAGGTACTTTGCAAAGAACTCCATATATGTCATTATGTTTTGACTCTCACAACAACCCCCTATTGGTGCTATTATTATGCTCAGTGTACTGAAGAAATAATTGGGGCAAATGTCATACTGCCCTACAACATAACAGCAGGTAGTACTACTGCATGCTCACAGGTAGAGCCGTTATCTAGTTATTACCTAGCAAACAAAGTAATATTTTGTTAGCTGAAATAACAGGTATTATATCTTCAGGGTGATTCTTCATAGTAGGTTTTAACATTTAGTGTAAAATAAGCAGGTTTTCAGACTTTAGTTAATACATTTAATGATATCAAGCTTTCAGAGTTTTCTTCCATAGATGGCAATAGATGATCATCTCTTCATACTTAAGCCATTTTGGGTGTGTTTCAATGAGGCAACTCCTTTTAGACCTCTCTTCTAGCTCTGCTTTTACAAATTTCTTGGGCATTTTCCTTGTAAATATTAATATCCTATGACTTTAACTATCACAAGTTTTTGCATTTTTTGTAATATTCTTTGGAATTTCCTGGGATTTTGTTTAAATCTACCCATGCATCTTTTAGGATTAGTTAAAAGATTGTTACTTGTAATAAGGTTTAAGTAAGTCAAATAACGTGAACTACATGAGAATGTACATGGGTTAACCAACCGACTGTTACCTTCAGGAAGTATTTCTGCATTTCTGATACTGAAAGTTCTCATTGTTTTATTTTTTGTTCCTATGCGTTTTCATATATGCACAAAACTGCACTACAACTGAAAAGGAAGTTTCTTAGACCTTGATAAAATTATCCTGAATCCCAGAGGATTAGTTGACAAGAAGACTTTCAATAATTAGAAGTATGGTTCTATAGACATACATATCACTGGAAGAGAATGAAGTAGCCCAAAAATAAGTTTAGCAGTAGCTATGTGTATAACAATAAGGAATGAGAAGTAATTTTCTATATTAGGAGAATGCAGAAACAAAAATTTAAGAATTACCAAAAATATTAACATATTGGACTATATAAAACCTTTATATGTAAAAAGGACAAAAGCAGAAGAGAAAATATTAAGGCTCTGCATTTCATATTAACTATATCTTTATTTTCTGTAAACCAATGATTAAAATATATTAAAATGTAATAAAAATGAGAAGTATTGTGATCAGGCAAATCTTTCTCTCCATAAAATACAGTAAATAGTAGCAGAACAAAAGGAAATTTATTTAACCTTTCAATTCACAAAGAAATGCAAAGAAATTATAGTGAGCTTTAACACAATGTACTTTGGGGGGAAATTATATCAAAATTTGCAAGGCTGCAAGAAAGTTTTACTGTCTTGCCTTGCTGGTGACAGTGCAAATTGATGCCACTCTTTTGCAGTGGAATCAATGACACTGGTCAATGAAGATGGACTTTTAGATTAAAAAATTCACTGGGGCATGATGGATGCCTGTGGGACTGGATTGTTTTCAAGTATCTTGGGTTACTCTCATAATTTCAATCTTTAGGAGTATTTACTGTTGAAAAGTTAAGTGTCCATGTGTCTTATTATAATCTATATTTCATCACCTTAATTTCTCATGTTCAGATCCTCATTACATTTCTGAAATGAAAGAATCATGTTTGCTTAATTTTTTTCTGATTTCTTGCAATTTTATAGATTTCTGTTAGTCCCATGAATGAAATAAATAAACTACACACCTATTATATATATATCATAATATATATTATATATAATATGATATTACATATATTGTTGTTTTTGTTCACTATCTGCAGACATTGATTCTTGTCAACAACAAAATTAGCAAAATCAGCCCTGGAGCATTTACACCTTTGTTGAAATTGGAACGGCTTTATCTGTCTAAGAATCATCTGAAGGAATTGCCAGAAAAAATGCCCAAAACTCTTCAGGAGCTGCGCGCTCATGAGAATGAGATCACCAAAGTGCGAAAAGCTGTGTTCAATGGCCTGAACCAGATGATTGTCGTAGGTACAGATATTCTTATAACTCTAAGGCCAGGATTGAAGGTTCACCTTAAAAGATTCTAAGTAAGCTTTAGCTGAGGGAAGGTAAATTAGCTAGAACTTGCATGTCTTTAGCCTATAGGAGGCACAGTAGCAAGACCAGCAGAAATGAGATTTTGAATATGTGCCTTACAATGCTTTTGTTTCTCATCTTTAAGAATCTGGAAATGTGGAGAAAACTATAGGCCAAAGTCACCCTCATGCATTCCCAAGATGCAATGGAATGGATGGAATTAAGTAATTATTAATTAGAGATATGTGGGAGATACCTTTCCATTGTGGGGGTTGTTTCTATTGTGAACATCTATAAATCATTTGTTTTAACAAATGTGTTCTATATATGAGAACAAATGGTGATTACAATGCTAGTTTCAGATTATTTAAGATTGTAATTCATCTCAGGAAAGTAATAGCCCCATAATAAGTGTGACTTATAAACACTTGTGTTTGTCGATTTCTGGGTAAACCTTTTGCTTTATCATAAATCTTTGTGTTTTACTGTTATTGTTTGGTTTTTGTTTGCTTTAGTAAGAAATTTTTACCTTAGTTTGCTATCTCTTTGAAGAGCGTGTTCATTAATTTCTCTTTTGTTTTTCAGTCAAGTTGTTACTGACCCAAATTTCTCTTAAATTCCTTGTTGAAACAGACACGACTGTGATTTGCAATATCCTAATGCTGTTCTCTAAGAACTTTGCACTTATTGCATTTGTAGAGCTGGGCACCAACCCACTGAAGAGCTCGGGAATTGAAAATGGAGCCTTCCAGGGAATGAAGAAGCTGTCCTACATCCGCATCGCTGACACCAATATAACCACCATCCCACAAGGTGACAGAAAATTTTCCAAGGCAGTTTGACATCTAAATAGAAAAAACTTAACATTCAAAAAGAATGTTTTGAAAATTTAAATGGTGACTGAAGCATCCAACGTTATTTCCAGTAAATTGTCTACCCCTGTTTCTATTGAGCCTGGATGACCCCTGGGCTATCTAGGCTCATTGTAGACATGGCAAGATCTATAAAGTCTCTTCTGAGATATAACTTACACATAATGATTTCTTATTAAGGAATTGTGAGAGCACAGGGGAAAAAGTACAGTTGTTTAAGAATATAATGTCTCGCTGGTGTTAAAAGAAAAAAGATACACAGAAACACCTCTGAAATTGAGCCACTTTTTACTTTGAGTCAGTCTTTTAGCAAATTCCTTTCCATCTTACTCTGCCATTATGTAAGTGGTGACCACTTATATAATAAGTCTTATATAATAATATTGTAGAGAATGTTCATTTTGGTCTGTTTGCTTGAGTTCAATGTGTCCCTAATTGACTCTAAGATCTTGGACAAGTTATTCAGTATTTATGCCTTAATTTCTTTATCTGTAAAATGGTAATAATACTAATATACAGCTCATTAGGTTGTCTAAAAATTAAATAACTAATTAGAAAATATCAGGCCTGTAAATAAATAGTGGATTAATATTACATTTTATTATTCATAAAAATGTTTTGACATTCATTTTGCTTAGGCAAAGTACCAAACACTGGAGACAGGCCAGTGAATAGGGTATACTGCCTGCCTTCATGGGGCTTATTATCTACAACAAAGCCAGACAAATAGCCATCACCACACAACCACGGGGTCAAGGTTATCCAGCTAAGGGCTGGACACATAAGCCAGTCTTTGTGAATCAGAAAAGAAATCCAATCATTGTAAAGAAATGCCTCTAATTTTCACATTTTCCCTGCCCCAGTGTTTTAATCTTTCAAAAGCCCATCTGTAATCTCAAAATTTCCCCTTCATCTGCTTACATATCTTGTTCTTGGACTGAGCACAAAATGTAGGTTTTTTTGCCCGCAGAACACAATCATTATTGTGCACAATTATTGTGCTTCCACAGAAACTTCAGCTCCTGTGAGTACATATTCCATAGAATGGTTTCTTACCACCCCTTGCCCTCTCCATAGTCTTTTTTAGTCTTTTTGTTACAGAAAATGTTTTTCTGCCCATAATAGCAACTACTGGTATAGATAAGATAGATGAAAGGTAGATGATAGATAGATAGATAGATAGATAGATAGATAGATAGATAGATAGATAGATAGGGATTGATTAATAGTTTATAAACCACTTTCATATTGAGCCTCCAACTTGCTGCATGTAACAAGTGTCATTTTTTAAAATATTTATTTATTTTAAGAGAGAGAGCATGAGAGAGAGTGTGAGACAGAGAAGGAGAGGGGCAGAGAGGATCCCAAGCAGGTTCCATGCTCACTGCGGGGCTTGACACAGGGTTCATTCCCACAAAGGTGAGATTATGACCTGGACCACAGTCAAGAGGTAGACAGTCTGCTAGACAGTCAGTTAGACAACCTGCCACCCAGGCACCCCAACAAGTGTCTTTTTACATTCCCAGGGCAGATGTGTATATATCTGTTTATATACAATATATGCATCATATATAACATTATATTATCCCAAGTATAGATGTATATATATTTTTATGTTTTTAATATATTTTATATTTTAGTAATGTTTTAATTATTTAACTATAGTTAATTATGTTTTTCTATATAATACATACACATACATCTTGCCAAAGGCCATAGAGCTATAGAAGGCCAAATAAAAAACCTAGAACTTTTATTTATTAAACACTTACTATAAACATTACAGTAACTAAATTTTGTTCAGCCCTTATTAGGTAACAGGTATTGTGCCAAATGCTTTTTATGGATTCTTCTATATGAATCTCAAACCATTTCTCTATAAGAAGATTATCATGCCTGTTTAATAAATAAAGAAAACCAAACTTAGGGACATGAAGTAAACTGTGACCAAGGTCTTGGAGTTTGGAGGTGGCCAAGCTGGGGCTGCACTGTGCTGATGTCAGATCCCATGTGCGTGACCACTATACTCTGCTGCCTACCTAAGTCCTCTCTCTTATGCATAGTTATGCTGGGAAAATACATGAGTCTGCCTTTCCTAGGCCAGACTCTTATGCCTGAACATCACCAGCCTCTGGGAGTCTTAATGTCCACATTAATAATCTACTATCACTGATAGAAACACAAGGCAGAGGGATAAAGTGACGAGTTATGGTTTCTCTATTTAGACAACATGAGTGAGAGGTCTGACTCAGTCACGTAGTCTTTCTGTGACTTTAGACTCATTGTTGCACATCTCTAAAACCTAAGCGGGGCGCCTGGGTGGCCCAGTTGGTTAAATGTCCGACTTTGGCTCAGGTCATGATCTCGCGGTTCGTGGGTTCAAGCCCCACGTCGGGTTCTGTGCTGACAGCTCAGAGCCTGAAACCTGTTTCAGATTCTGTGTCTCCCTCTCTCTCTGACCCTTCCCCACTCATGCTCTGTCTCTCTCTGTCTCGACAATAAATTAAAAAAAAACTTTAAAAAAAACTTTAAAAAACAACAACTCAGCTTTGCTATCTATGGAGATATCAATGACACGTATCTTCTAGGATATTTATGAGAATAAATAGACACAAATAAGACTTATAATGTGCGTGTATCTGGCCCAAAGTAAGCTCTTATATTTACCTTCAAAATGAAAAGGAAACCGAGAAAAAGTAAGTAGAGTATAGGTTCTTTAGCTAAATGCTACGGTGGCAAAGGTTAATGGTATTCTTTACAAATTTGCCTCTCTCTATCCTATTGCAAAGTTGTCTTCCATAGTCAGTCTTTCTCCTGACTATAACTTTACTTTTGGGAAACTGACATTGCAAAATGGAAGACACTTAGAACCTAGGAAAGAGTTATGGATGTGATAATTATTGTTCTAGAGACATTACATTTTAGTAATATCTTTTCATGGTGATAGGAAAGAAGGATGTGTATTCAATTTGGTCTGCTATAAATTCACTCATTAATTATATATGGGAATATTTTAATAATCTACATTTGTTTTTTTTTTTAATGTTTTATTTATTTCTGAGAGAGAGAGAGCCTGAGCAGGGGAGGGTCAGAGAGAGAGGGAGATACAGAATCCGAAGGAGGCTTCAGGCTCTGAGTTAGCCATCAACACAGAGCCTGATGTGGGGCTCGAACCCATGAACCGTGAGATCATGACCTGAGCCGAAGTCGGACGCCTAACTGACTGAGCCACCCAGGCACCCCCACATTTGTTTATTCTAGGGAGGCTTGAGTGGTTGAAATCCCTTCTTCCAAGAGTGACTGTGTTTTCATGATATTTAGCCATAAGAACGATGCAATTGTGATTTTGTTACTGGACCCCCGAGACCAGGTTCTTGAGTCTCAGTGTCATAGAAATAAACACTGAACTCAAGGGAAAGAATGTGGGTGGAGTTTATTAGAGGTAACTTGTGTACAACGGAGCCAACCAGAGAAATGTTGCTCTCTGAAAGGGTATTATGCAAGACTTCTAAAGGCACTTTGCCTAGGGGAGAGGGGCTAGGATTTGGGAAGCATTCTTCAATCCCACAGTCATTATCTGTGGTCGTTAGTTTTCAGTGGACAAGAGACAATCACAGAATGCCTTTGCCTATGGTTGACATTCTTTTAGGGCTCCTGGAAAATAGAAATACTTGTGCAAGCAGGCTTTAAATTGTTACTTCTAATTTTGCCCAGACAACCATTACTCATAATGACTATTATCTCATTTGTTCGCTTTCCCAAAAGAAGGTATTTGTCTCTAAGTATATGGAAACTTTTAACCTTTGCCTCAGACCAGTGGCTTTACAGGAGTTAAGTCCCTCTTGCTTCATTTATACTGTGTCAACCTCATTTCCTTCAGTTAAGAGCACGCTAGTTAACTCCCTTTGCCTGTCTGGGGGCATTATACATTTCCCTACTTAGCAGCTAGATAGCCTCCGAATTTGTATCTGGGAGTCTCAGTTTCTTCATCTATGAATGGGGACTAACAAAAAATAATTTGTAAACTGAAACAATTAAATGAGCTAAGTTAGGGAACATGCCAGTATCAGCGTTCACCACATTTCAGACTTTCAGGGTGAAGTTCCCTTCCTTAGCATCTCCCTCACAAAACATAGCACCGTAGAGAAGTGAATAATAAGTTCAAATAACATACGGACTAAACTTTTACATTAACTAGACAGTATTGATAGAATCCTGCTATTGATAGAAAACATAACTTGCAGTTTTCCAATTTTGTTCTTTACGGACAAATAACCAACACTCTCTGCTAAGCAGATGTTAGTTCTACATGTAACCAATTTGCTCTTTTCTTTGTGGTCAGTGCTATTCTTCTAAGTGGAACAATATGCTCTTTAAAAGGCTGTATCAATGCATAATATATCCTCAGATGGCAGGAGGAAATGAAAATAAAATATTCAAACTTTTATATTAATATGACTAAATTTTTAGAAGTCGTAATCTTTCAAGAAGCACTGTCCAGAGGTTTCGTGGATACTTTGGAGAAATTACTTCCCCAGGTGTTCTACACATGGCAGATCACTTGATTATAGACCTCCGCATTCCTCTTGGGTAAAGGAACAGTCTTGATTTAAAAGGCCGAAGTAATCTTTAGCCCTTGTACACATCCGTGTTGCACAGGAATTTGATGCTGGGTGTGTTTGGCTTGTTTGTTTCTGTGTTTGATTTTTAATGTAGAAAAGCTGATTACGACTGAAGTACAGTATATCTGTTAATTATTCATAATGCCCATTAATGAAATACTTAGTTAAATTTGTCTATAGGTTTAACTTATACATAAACGCTTTATTATAGTTCAAATGCTTACCTAATTTTCGAGTTGTCTTCTTTTATCAATGGTAGTGTTAACTTATTAAAGAAACTCATGAGATTCAGGGTGTGACTTCAGCTCTCCGATTGGGTCTTGAGAATTCCTGAGAATTCCTGGGACAAAAATCTACTGTGTGACAAACCACAGTCCATATTTTTGTTAAAATCAAACTACGAGAAAAGGAAAAAGCGCTTGAACTACTTCCAGAACTGTATATTATTATGAGAGGGATGAAGAAAAATGATATAAAGCAAAACCAATGAAAAAGATGTAAAGCAAATCCTGTGACACTCTGTGTCTTTTAGAAAATAGGTGGCCTTCGTCATCATTAAGTCTTTCTACATCCCGTCATTACAATTATCTGCTAATGTTACATTTTGTACTTCCGTATTCCAGGTCTTCCTCCTTCCCTTACTGAGTTACATCTTGAAGGCAACAAAATCTCCAAAGTTGATGCAGCCAGCCTGAAAGGACTGAATAATTTGGCTAAGTAATAATATTCTTTCATAACTTATGTCAGTAAAATGGCTAGATGTATAGGTGTCTACGTGCTCAGAACAGAAATACCATGGGCAAATTCTGACCATATCACATTTTTTGATCTTGGTCCCAACCACCTCAGATCTCAGCATGCTCAATTATTTTTTAAAGAACTATGAAATAGCATACTTAGCATAACCATGAAGATTATCTACCATACTATGTTTAGATTTATTTAAACATATCTCATGTACAAAGCATCTGATTAAATCAGCATGCTTATTCCATAGGTTCTAACTTATGCATTCACTAGAAGGTTGATTAAATTATGATCCAGTGTTCAGAACTTGAAAGTGCCTTAAAATGAAAACTACCAGGACGTGAAAATACGGGGCGTCCCACACGACTGTATTAAGATAATTATGATGAGATTCTCACGCCTCTATTCTCTGAAGAGTTTAAAATGTCTCACAACATTTAGTGTAGTCTTACAAAAGTTACTGGGTTGCTTTTGTGTGTGTGTGTGTTTTTTTTCTGGCTCTTCTTACCTTTTTTTTTTTTTTCCCTAATAGGTAATCATTAGCTCCTTTCCTGCCTTCTAGCTTAACTTTAATCTTTCTATGTTTGCAATCTGGTTAAGTAATAAAAAGAGGAGAAGGCTTCCAAACTATTTGCTTTATCTTCAAAAAACACTCTGCTCTTGAATGGTGTTGCTGAATGTTCTTACGAAGGAGCATGGTGTTAGGCCAAATTGACTCACTCCTCTTTTTTTCTTTATAAATTTTATGGTAGATAAATCAATATAAACTATAAAATTGATCTTGAGAAATAGCTAAGACCAGATGATATATAACACAGCTTCTCCCATTTCTGTGGATATTCCCCAGTGAGCTTGTGGGTGGTGAGGGCTTAAGGTGAGCATACTCATGTACTATCATATACTGTATTACCCTAAGTCTCAGATGATAAGAAATCTAAAGCTATTTTAATTACAGCCTCTAATATAGCAAATATATTTTTGAAATAGTATTGTGCATCACTGACCTTTTTTTGTTGATTTGGTCTCTCTAGCTGCAGAAAATGGAAGAAGATAAGTTGCATTGCCTGTTGTATAGAATAGTCATTAGGACAGCTATTATGAGTGGTAGTGGTAGTCATAGAGATGTACAATAGTCTAATTCCAAATATGGTAAGCCATTAATAATATTTGTGTCTTTTTAGAAAAAAAGTTTATTTTATGCTGAAAGTGGCATGGAATTTATTTTTAAATTCCATTTATTAAATTGGAGCAGATTGACTCATGGGCCAAGCAAAATTTTCCAATTTGTTTGAATGTATCAAACAAATTTCTTTTTGTTTGGAATCAAGTCCTGAAAAATCTGTCTATGAAACCATCAAATCCTCATGTTGTTTACTCTTCACTGCTGTTGGAACATGAGACATGTTTGGGTATCGAAAATCAAAACTGTGAAAAGGAGAAATAAAGCAGCCACTGATCTCAGAACATTATGGGGCAAATGTTACAATTAGTTGTTAGGAACATGTGAGGAGAAATAATATATGCCTCTCTTCAAAAGTATAAGATGGTTTTCAGACAAACTTCCCTTTTGTTATATATGTATACATATAGTATACATATAGCACCATCTCCTTTACTAGATGAAACACTCTTCAGTGGAAGGAATCGTGGTTTTTGAGCCATGTGCCCTCTACCTTCCTAAGGCTAAGATAACATCTTGAACATAGCAGGTCCCCCAAAACATTTATTGATTGAATATATAAATAGATCATCAGAAAAGTGAAGTTTCTCTGAATCAGTTATTAAGAATATTATACTCTAAAAATGTATTAGCCCAAAATTGAATATGGGATTTGGAATGTTGTAAGAAATGGGAGACATGGGTCTGTGATAGAAGAGACAAGAGATAAATATCTAAGACTGGGGGCAAAACAAATTGTTCTCTGCCAAGATGCCAGGTTAATAATCAATAGCTAAGCTAACACATTTTATTAATAAACTAAAATTAATATACAGTGATATCAGTTATTTCAAATCTCAAGTCGTGATTAAAATCGAGAGACTTGGGTTACATGCAATAGAATATAAATCCCAAAATGACTCAAAAATCAGAACTAGCTGAAGGCAAGCTAAAATGATCCTGCTGAAAGTTCCCAAGTCTGTTCTACATCATTTGAAGGAGCCCAGTAGAACCCTCCTCTTTCTCTTCCTTTGAGCTTTCTGATTCTCTTTCATTTCCTTGTTGCCTCATCCTGGGTATCTCCTCTCTGCCCTTTTGGATTGGCATCTCCCTAGTTTGACAGAGTCATTCATCTTCATAATGCCAGATAAACCAGCCTGTCTCCCTGTTAACCTCTTCTAACTTTTGAATCCCATTGACTAGGAAGAAACCTCCGGGCTGCAGAACTTTCACTTGTTATGCATTTAATTTAAAAAATGCATCCCAAAACTTTGAGTGGCATTGTATAAGAAATGTCAAAAAGGCCAACACACAGACATGTAGGTCAGAGATCAGGGTCAGAAGCCAGGAATGCTGGCACCAGGCAAATTCTGATAGTAGCCGATGATCACTGAGAAGCTCAAACAAAAGCAAAATGCCAATTCTGTTAACCTTCTTGGCAGGTATGTTTACTGATTCATTAGAACCTTCTATCTTTTATTTCCAATGAAAAAATTTATGTAATAAATATACAATTGCTGATTTCTAAAATGGCCAAAATGATACTAGTACTCTTTTTAGTATCATAGGGGGCAAATTCATTATATGCGTTATACAGAGAAATCAATTCAACATCTAGTCATTGATCATAAGAAGCTCTGTATTAGTACTGGATACGCTGCAAAATAGTCACTTTTGTCTAGAAGAGACCACAAGTACACAGTCCCTTGAATTTTTTAAAGAGGGTGATAACAGGAGGCTCTAGGAGCATTTACTAGGGGTACCTATCTAGTCTGGTAGGATCAGCAGAGTTTCAAAGAGAGTGAGTTGGGGCACCTGGGGAGTTCGGGCAGTCAAACCCAAGACTCTTGATTTCAGCACAAGTCATGATCTTTTGTTCAGAGCCCAGGGTTGCTGCCAGTGCAGAGCCTGTTCAGGATTGTCTCTCTTACTCTCTCTCTCTCTGCCCCTCCCCTGCTTGCATGCATGTGCTCTTGCTCTCTCTCTCTCTCAAAATAAATAGATAAATATTTTCAGGAAAGAGAAAGTGACTCTAAGTTGGGAACTTATGAACACATGGGCTTTATGTAGGCTCAGCAAGTTTGGAAAAAAGCACTCTAGGCAAAGGGAACAGTAAGTAAGTGCAAAAACAAAGAACATCCTTGCCATTGACTTGATAAATCACACAATGCCTGTGAGAACGGCATCCATGTGCCCTGAGCAGGGCATGCATTCATTTCCGCTTCCTTCTGCAGGTTGGGACTGAGTTTTAACAGCATCTCTGCTATTGACAACGGCACTCTGGCCAACACTCCTCATTTGAGGGAGCTCCACTTGGACAACAATAAACTTATCAAAGTACCTGGCGGGCTGGCGGAGCATAAGTACATCCAGGTAATGCAATGCCACTACACCTGTGAGGAGTCTTGAGGGAGCAAACCCTCCCTCCTGGGATACGAGGAGGCAGGACGCTCTGCCTGGGAATATTTTTGCAGAAAGATATTTTTAATGTTTCCACATCATTATTCATTCTGGTTTAATGAAAAATACAGGCTTGAATTATTATTTTTAATAGGAATATCACCTTAAACTTATTATAATGCTACCTGCTAGGACATAGTATTTTTTAGGAAGCAGTTAGGATAGTTTCAAGTCATAGATCAGTGTAACAAAAACATACTACTTGAAAAAGATGAAATCATCTGTGATGAAGAGATGTGGAATAAAAGAGCAATTTTAACTTTTAGCTTTAGCAGATGTCATGAAGGTCCAAAGGAATGTTCTGTGACTGAGTTAACTTCATGTAAGTTACCAAGCTAGAGTACATGCATAAGGATAAGAAGTTATGGTCCAGTGGCCCATGGAGATAATAGAGCTTTGTAGTCTGTAAACCTATAAATGTAAGTCAGCTCATCAGTTTAAATAGTGATTTTTTTTCATATATAAAAATACAGATTTCCACTGTTACTCTGAGGAAATGACACAAATATGTTATTCAAATTTTATATTTAAAAAATTAATAATGTGGTTATTCATGGATTTTATGTGTTGGCTTAATTTATCTAATTTTCGGTTTCTTTAAAGGTCATATTTAAATTGCTTCTTTCAGAAATTTACATAGGTGCTTAGTTCAACCATGGTGATTGAGAAATTATGTCTTAACATTGACGCCCTATTACAGATAAAACCTTTTTATTAAGTTGCCATTTGGTAATCAACTTTTTTGCTTGTGGTTCAAGATAGGTTTATTGCTTACTCTGCTCTCGATTATGTCAAAATGTTATTGACCTCTTTTTGTATTGGTTTGTGACAAAAAGTCCAAATGAAATAGATACCACCATTCACGTTAGCTAGATTTCAGCAAAGTATCTGAATTATAAGTATGAAGATGACACTTGAACATATTTTATTTCATGCTGATTCTTTTTTAGTGGGTCTTTGATGGTGATAGGATAATGAGTAAGCAGGTCTGAAGGCACAAGAGAAAACAAGACACTTTTAAGACCTAGGAATCGCTACCATTGTTACTATTAAGATTTCTGTTGGTAGTGGGCATTTTTGGGGGGGGTGGGGAGACTCTTTCATTTTCATTTTTATATCCCAGAATAATCAGTTTTACCTTCTTGATTGCCGTTTTTCAAATGTCAGTCTGGACATATTATTGAGTTCATAAGTTTAATGAGTTTCTTAAGAACATGTGTGAGATAGGAAAGGATAGAATAGGATGCGTGGAAAGAAAGTATCACTGTAATGGTAAGTATTTCATAAAAATGTTGTTTAAATGCATATATATACTAAATTTATATTTATACTATTTATATATACTAAATTTATATATACTAAACCTCCGTATACAATGTGTTTCTTATTGTGAGTCACAGAGAAAAATTTATAAAACATGCTATTTTGAAATCTTTGTTGAATATCAGTAAATATCATGGGCATTTTCACAAGACCTCACATTCAGAAGGGTCTCACTCTTCGTTTTCCATATCTAATTGGCTATCCATGCACCCATTTCATCTCTTATAGGCTCTCTTCATCTTCTTATAAGCTCTTAGGGATTTCGCTTATCTTACTGCCTTTTTTGGTAAACATATAACTCAGTTATTTTTAGCAAAATTATATACTTGTTCAACCATCACCACAATCCACTTCTAGCACTTATATTATTCCCAAATATTCTTTGTATCCATTTTCAATCTCATCCCCTGTCATAGGAAAACATTACTCTACTTCGTTCCTCCATGGATTTGCCTTTCTTGGACATTTCATATAAATAGAATCACTTATTGTAATGATTTTAGGTCACCTGTAACATAGCATCTATCAGTAGTTCATTCATTTTCATCAGTGAATAGCATTCCATTGTGTGTATATACCGTTGTAGACTCTGAGTCTAGAGTCTTTCTTGTCTAGCAAGAAAGCAGGGCACAGGATTAAAATACAAGAGATGGCTAATGTCCGGGAGAAGACAAGAGCCCCTATTAAGAGTCCGTGCTCTGTTCTTATTAGGATCAGAAGGCTTACAAACATGGTGATGGACGTGCACAAAGAGACAATAAAACTGTGAACATTAACTATGGGACGTGAGGGAAAGGGAGTCTTGAAGATATGTGGGGTTAGGGGTTTGGGTTAGTACAAAACAAAATCCTGCCGCTGAGCAAAAGGTTGCTTACAGAAGACAAGAAGCACCACTTCTGTTTACTGAAACTGGTCTAGGGGACAAGAAAGACAGAGCATGCTACCTCAGGGTCAACAAGGCCCTTTCTTTTATTAATTAGCTCCACTCTGGGCAACTTTGCCCTGCAGACATTTATAGTAATGGTCCTTCCTTCCTGTGAAAGCAGCTTTCTGCTATAGTACTAAGTTGGGGGCTTCTGCTCTGAATACCTTATCTTGTTTATTTCATATACCTTTGTTCTACATTGGGGCCTTTGCCCCACCGTGTCTATACTGGGGCCTCAGCTCCACCCTCTCTCTACCTATTTGCCTAATCTTGTTTACCCAAACTTGGGTGTGAACATCCTATGGCTTTCTAATTCTTTATGCCTTATTAACCCATCCGTGAAAGCCTAGGGAATTCCTAAACTGATTCTCCACAATATAGCACATTTTGTTTTGATGACTTTAACCTTTGATTGTGTTTTGAAGTTGGGAGTGAAGGTCTTTTAACATTGTTCTTATTTCTCAAAAATAAGAACTATTCTTGTTTCTTTGTATTTTCTTACAAATTTTGGAATCAGGTTTTAATTTTTGCAAAAATAGCCTGTTAGGACTTTAACAGGGATTGTATCGAATCTATAGATCAATTAGGGATGAACTGTCATCTTAACAATATTGAGTCTTCCAATTCATAAACATGGAATATCTCTCTATTTCATATTATTTAACTTCTCACAGCAATGTTTTTTCATTTTTTGTATACATGTCTTACAATTATTTCACTAAGTTTATTGTTATTTTATTTATTATTTTTGATGCTGTTGTGAATGGTTACCTTAACTTCATTTTTGAATTGTTTTTTCCTAGTACAGTAAAACCTTGGTTCCTGAGTATAATTCATTCCAGAAACATGCTTGTAATCCAAAGCACTCATATATGAAAGTGAATTTCAAGAACCATTGGCTCAGTTGTGACCATGTGACATTTGGTGTCACATACTACTCGTTTTGCAAGACATCACTCTTTTATCAAGTTAAAATTTATTAGAAGTGTTTGCTCATCTTGCAGAACACTTGCAGAACAAGTGACTCGCAATCCAAGGTTTTACTGTATATGTAAATAAAATTCATTTTTTTATTGATCTCCTATCTTGATACCATCCTGAAATTGTTTTATTTGCGGAAGTTTTTGTGCATGTCTTTGGATATTCTGTTTTTGGGATCATGTCATTTGTAAATAAATATGGTTTTAGTTAATCTTTTCTTATCTGAATTATTTTCTTTTTTCTTTCTTTCTTTTTTTTTTTTTTTTTCTGAATTTTTTTTTTTTTTTTTTTTTTTTTTTTTTTTTTTTTTTTCCTTCATTGCACTGGCTAGAATCTCCACTGCAATATTGAATAGAAGGAATGAAATTAGACATCTTTGCCTTGTTGTCTATTTTAAGAGAGGGATGGACATTCAACCTTTTACCATTCAGAGTGATGTTACCTACAGGTCTTTCGTAGATGCTCTTTATCACGTTAAGAAATTTTTCTTATCAGTTTATTGAGAGTTTTTGTCATGATTTTTTAAAATGCTTTTTTCTGTGTCTGTTGAGATTATCATGTGGTTTTGTCTTTTATTCTTATAATAAGGTAAATTAAATTAATTAAATTTTCAGTTAAAGCAATTTTACATCCCTGGGATAAATTATGCTTGGTCTTGGTGATGGTGTAGAATCTTTTTATATTTTGTGAGATACAGTTTCCTTATAAATTGTTAAAGTTCTATGTCTATGCTTATATGAAATATTTGACTGTAGGTTGCGTGTGTATGTATGTGAGGTGATTTTTGTCTGGTTTAATGATAGAAAATAATGACCTCAGAAAATGAGTTGAGAACCTAATTTTCTTTTCTACACAGGCTAATCCTTGCTTTATGTCTTGACATTTTCTTCTCTCATCTTCAGTATTAGCCATAAACTCTAACCAAACCAGCCCCCCCCTTTCTTGTTAATCACTGCTAGAAAATAGAGAAGGGAAAATGAAAAGAAATTTTCAAAGTCTGAGAATTATAAAAAAAAATAGTTACAGGTATTTTTTGGCTTTAATATCCCTTGTTTCTGTTTTTATATGGTATCTATTCTCTTCCTTCTAAAACCTTTCTTAAACAAGACCCTTTTCACCTGCATAAAAAAATATGAATGTTCTGGGAGGTGGAGCATCTCATAGGTTTTATAATGCACTTTATAATTGCCACATCACTATTATATTTTAATTTTGGTTGTATGATAAGTCATTTCTCGCTCTTCAGAAATCACCTCTACATGAAAACCCATTTCTTAAGCCCTTTCATAAGTCTGATATTTAATATACATGAGAAAAATCTGTGAACAAGTTACCATTCTCTTAAACATAATCATAAAATACATTTCAGAAAAAAAATCTAAAGAACTATAGAATTCTATTCATAAGGTAGAATTTGTAACATGGAGTAGATTGTCATTAAAACTTCCTGGGTCTGGGGCACCTGGGTGGCTCAGTTATTTGAGTGTCCAACTCTTGATTTTGGCTTAGGTCATGATCTTATAGTTCATGAATTTGAGCCCCACGTCAGGCTCTGTGCTGACATTGCAGAGCCTGCTTGGGATTCTCTTTCTCCCTCTCTCTCTGCCCATTCCCTGCGTTCTCTCTTTCTCTCTCTTTCTCAAAATAAATAAATTAACTTAAACAACTTTCTAGGTCTATTCATTCCAAATGCTGTGACACTCCAGTGTTTCTTAGACTTTGTTATTATTTTGATTCAAATACTTCACACACTCTTCTTGTCCATTATATATCACTTCTTCATTTTGCATAATCTTATTAAAAGGTCCATTATTTTATCTTTGCCTTGAAAACATTCCATGTAGACACAATTTATGAAATAACATAAATTTATTCATGTACTCATTTAACATATGTTTATTAAACAACTACGCTGTTTAATAGACAGTGATGATACAGTCATGAACAAAACAGAACAAGTTTCCTTCCTCATGGAGCTTTTATTCTAGAGAAGGAAAAAAGACAAAAAAACAAATCTATAATATGCCATATAGTGATAATTACTATGAAGATTTAAAGTAGTGCGACTGGGATAGAGAATGGCAGCATTGGACAGTCAGGGAAGGAGTCTCCGGTAAGAAGAAGTTACATACATTACATGAAAGAGTAAGACTTGTAGACACCCTGGAGAAGGTCAGGCCAGGTGGAAGAAACCATGTGTGCCAACCTAAGGAAGGACCATGATCTTTGTAATAGAAGAAAAGCAAGTAGGCCAGTTAGATTGAATAGTGAGGGGAGATGAGGTCAGGCCGGAAGGATGGCAGATCATGTTGGATTTGTGGGCCATTGTGAGAACTTTGTACTTTATTCTGCATGAGATAGGAAGCGACTGGAGTGTTGAGGCAAAGAGTAATAACTTGGCTTAATTTTTTAAATAATTGCTTTATGAGCTAAGAAAAGAAAAAAGAAAGAAGAAGGGAGGGAGAGGGGGAAGGAAGGAAGGAAGGAAAGAAGGAAGACTGACTTTGAAGCAAAAGAGGAAGCAGGAAGGACAACATTAAAGGCAACTTAAATCATCCAGGAGGACACAATGGCAGTTTTGGACAATGTTGGAGGAGTCAACATGGGGACAAGGACTGGGTTCTGGGTACGTTTTGAAGACTGAGCCAGCAGCATTTGTTGATGGTTGGGCAGAGAGTGTAGGAGAAAGGAGGGGTCAGGGTGAAGAGTAAAGAATAAAAGAAAAAGAATAAGGTATTTACATAAATGGCTCAGTATATTTAGAGGAAAATAATCATTCTTTATTATTTCATTTTGCAGGTTGTCTACCTTCATAACAACAATATCTCTGTAGTTGGGTCTAACGACTTCTGCCCACCTGGATACAACACCAAAAAGGCTTCTTATTCAGGTGTGAGCCTTTTCAGCAACCCAGTGCAGTACTGGGAGATCCAACCATCCACCTTCCGATGTGTCTATGTGCGTTCTGCCATCCAACTTGGAAATTATAAATAACTCCCAAGAAAGTCCTCGTTTTTATAACCTGGAAAAATCCCATTAATATCATTGCTCAAAGAAAAAAAAAAGAAAGAAAAAAAAAAGAAAGCTAGATACTGGAAACCTAACTGCAATGTGGATCTTTTTCCCACATGATTTATAATGCATAAAGCCAAATATGCAGTTTAAATAATTGCCTACAATAAAAAAAATATTTTGCCTGCCATTTTCAGAATCCTTTTTTGAAGCTTTCCGTTGATGTTAACTGAGCTATTGCAGGGATTTTTTTTTTTCCCTAAATGTAAAATTTGGAGTAAATGTATATATACGTATATATACATTTCAACAATTTAGTAAAGCTTTTCTTGTTCAATTTTCAGAAGGAATCAAATAAAAAAAGTATTGATCTTCTGTAACTCATAGGCTTTTAGATCCTTTGACATTACGTTAAACTGCAAATTCTGTCTAGCTCTGTATTAAACCCTGTTATTACTGGTAAAGCCTCATTTGAATATGTAAATTCAATACAGGCTATGTAAAATTTTCGCTAATGTCATCATTTTGAAAAAAATAAATTAACAAAAACATTCAAAATTACTATTGTATAAAAGTGTAATCTTCCCTAAACTCAGTTTTCTGAAGAGAGCAGACATTGTGCTCTTGGCAAAAATAGCACATCTTTTCAAGTTCTCAGCTATTTCTTTAACTCCTGTTTTTTGATACTTGTGTATTAGAACTTACATTACTTATATTCAGTGCTAAGCTGATAAAGCACAAAGCTGATTTTTCCTGATTGGTCTAGAAAGCTGGTATTTTCAGTTACTAAGACAGTAAATCAGTTTTAAAACATGATGTGTATAATCAGGCTGCTCATTGGATATTTCTATAATTACTAGATTAATATTCTAATATTCTAAATATTAGAAATATTTATTGCATTTAGTTAAATCTTCAAATTTAGATTTTTTTTCTGCAGGATTTATAAAGACCTATCAAAGCAGACCATCCATCAAGCCTGGGGAATAGGCCGATTTACAAAAAGTAGAGATATGTCAAAAACTGTATTTAAGCTCTCCACGTCTAACAAGCAAATATGTGAGGATGATTGTTTTTTTCTACAGCGTTGGATGCTTTATGGTTGCAAACACTGACAACCAAATCCAAACTGATTTAAACCATAAAGGAAAACTCAAACCATCCTGCAGTTTGAGTAGGCTGTAGGTACAACTTGATCGGAGTTCCAGCCAAGTTTCTCTGTATCTCTTTCAACTTCGCCTTCTTTCATTACATTTTCAGGCTGGCTTCCCTTATGGTTGAGAAAATGCATCTCCCTCATCATTTACAACTGAGAACACAAAAGCATATCAACACAAAATTTCCAGAAGTCATGAGATTCTGTCTCATTATTACACAGCAATCTCACAGCCCTAATAGAGGACATGAGTAAATACCATTTTATAGAAAAGTAGACTGAAGTCAGGAGAAATTAAGGAACTTTCCTATAGTCAAATACCTGGAAAATACATGGAAACAGAGTGGTCTCTTTTGATCTTTGTGTAAATCGGGGCCAGATAGAAAATAGAATTTACCTCTGAGAGTTCAAATGAATGGAATGAAAGGACTGTTATACAGTGTGCACAGTTTACTGCACCAAAAGAGGGATGATGAGGCACCAAGAGATGGCAGTGGTGTAAAGCCATTGCCACACAAATGGCTACGTTGTCCGCGTAGAATTGAGTTTCTGGATCCAAGTGAGAGGACAGCACTGGAGGATTTCTATGCCTGGGGTCTGTGCTCCTGGAGGGAAGCCACAGCTGCTAACTGTGAGGTGTTGAAACAGGGTCTCTCCCCCGCTCCCCTTGTACGTCAAATCCTCCCACTGATTAAGCCTAAAGGAAAGACAACCATCCAGAAAGCTAGAAAGATGAAAGCTCTTCCTGGGGTAAGATGAAGATGGGAGAAAAATCGATCTGGTCAGAGCATTTGGAGAATGACTAATTAGTCCAGGCACTATAATTATATCTGTAGCATTACAAATACCTGTAGCATTAATCTGTAGCATTATTACAAATTTCAGCAGACACAGATAAATATTATATTCCCCTCCTATGTCATCCCAGGTGCCTTTTCTGAAGCCCAATTATTTTAGACTTTTCTGTATTGGTCAGAGTTGCTAACAAATAAAACAATATTTGATGAAACCTTGTCAAATGATTAACTGAATCTGGTTTTCCATTCGGAAGCATGGGGCTATTTTTATAATGGCTTTGACTAAAGCAGCATTTACTTATTGAAAGGAATATGACCAGTGTTAAAAATAAAAGTGTAATCAGAAAACTTGCACTATCACTATTAATGGATGGTCAATTATTTGTGCATATTGTTATGCACAAATTTGGCAGGAAATAAAAATAATATTTGGATGATCATGAGAATCAGCACTTACAGCTCTAAGCTCTTGAAGTCAGTCATTTTCTTCATTGCAGCAGTAACTGCCTGAAATGCACAGTCCTTTGTGTGAGCTATTTAATAACATGCACGTCTTTCATGAAGTGATCATGTTAGACATTCATTTAGTCTGACATCAGGCAAAAAGTGGGAGAGGCTGTTTATTGATTTAGCTAACTCCATTCATTCATTCATGCATTCATTCATTCAGTAAACTTTTTTGTTTATTGGGAATATAAGTCCTGGTAGAAAGATAACAACAACAGATATTTATTTCTGGAGTTTATTTCGTGCACACAAAGCTTCTGTGTTAGGCTGCATTTGGTCCATATCTGCTTATCACAGAACTCCCATAAGAATGTACTGTTCCTATTTCACAGATGATGAAATTTAGAAATCGTAAATGCAGAATCAGAATTATAACCACAGTGTGTGCTGATCTAGTTAGGGTTGGCCTCCATTTTCGCAATAGTTTATATGACTCAAAGCATGTCAAGGCCAAAGGCGTTAGTTGTAAAAGCTGAGAAGAGACTCTATTCCTGGTTCTTAGCAGTTCCTCTGCATTGTGGTAATAGGTGAGTGTCCAGAGGCGCAAGATAAAAACTATCCTTTATTCAGCTCTATGTTTTAAGTGTACATACAGTCTCATTTAATACTTACATTAGCCCTGTGGACTATGTATGGTTGTTTAATATCTTTTTAAATAAGCAAATGAAGCCCCGGGGAGGTCAAATAATTTCCACATGGAAACACAGCTTGTAATTAAGAAAAGGCAAACTGTTCATTCCTTCAATGTGTTGCCTCCTGCTACTTTAGAAAAAAATGAGTTTGTGTCCAACAATGAACAATTACTGCACACTCACAGCATCTTTCATCTCATTTGCTCTATTATGCAAGGTGATAAGATAATGGTTCATCGCACCAATGTGATGTGTTAAATTTTAAAAAAGATACATTTGTTTGTTAAAAAATATTCAAACTACAACACTGTTCAACTTTAAAAACGTTCTGTGTTAGCACCGTCCAATATGGTACTTATTACCATATTGAACATATCTTTGTGTCGGTGTGAGGGGGCCACAATGCAACCATTAACATCAACTTTCTTTTCATCTTTATAAAATACTTACTTATTTTTTTTTTGTTCTTATTTTTGTCAACAATTGTGTTTGATTGTGTGTGGATTACGTAGGAGGCTAGGAAGTGTCTTTTCGCCTCTGACCCTTTGTGGCTGGCTAAGCACCTTTCATGCATTCATGCTAGTTTTAAGTCATCTTTCCATATTCAAGCGACCCAAGTTTTCCAGAACACAGTACTGAAGTTTTGTTTTTTTTTAATGCATTCTTCGCCAATGACCTTGATCTGGCAATGAAAATTACTATGTCATTCTCATCACATAAATCAAGCGTAAACTCGTCTCTGCTTTCCTTCTGGTTCACTCATTTTACTGAATCATCATCATTATCTTCTTTTTTTTATTTTTCCTTCCTCCTGCTCCATAATATGGTTCCAAGGAACTCCATTCCCCAGCTTATTGCAGCTGCAGATGCAAGATCTCATTGCTTTATCCTCCATGCAAACAAAGAAATGCCTAATCCCTCAAGTCAACCAAAATGTTACATACAACAATTTCCCATTCATCCAGAGCTCCTTCTGGAAGACTGGCCCAATGCACACACAACTCTTTACCAGACTCCATTGCCCGTCAGACTCTGATCTCCCACAGCAGAGATATTACAGGTTGCTGACTCGATATCACAACCATTTCATCCTTCGCTCTGCTGCTCATGTCTTCATTCCCACATTGACTGCTGAATAATTTTTTAAGCAGATTGGCTTATGTATCCCAGGGCACCATCTGCCCGCGTTCCTTCGAATCTCAGGTCTGGGACAGACTGCTGATTTCACACCACAAAACAGAACAGTGCAAAACAAAGAAAAACCAAGAGAGGGAAAACATGCAACTTAATGAAGTCAAAAGCGAACATAAACATCCTGGAATGCAAAACAACCTTCACATGGATTGAAATAGTAGAAGACAGTCCACGTGTTCCCCTCAATGGGAGATCACGGAGGAAGGACTTGGGAGCGGTGCCTCTTGTGTATGTGGCTCATAGTGTGTGAGCCATTGGTGATCCGGAGACTTTCTCCCTAGGCCATTTATGGACCGTAAAGGCTAAGTGACTGCTTCCAGGTTGTCATGAACAAGCACAGGGACACAAATCAATTGAAAGTATATGTAAAATATCAAAATAATCCAACCCTCCTGCCCAAGCACAATATATCACCAGGTACATATTACTTTGTTTATTCAACAGAAAGTTATGAAAGCCCAGCTAGATAACTGACACTGTCTTAGTGGTTGACATAGAGCAAAGAAGGGTGTCTCACAACCAAACAGCAGATGTCACAGTGGGAAGGGACACAGCAGGGAATGACCCATGAGATAGGAAACAAGGAGTGTGGGGGGGTGGGACGACCTTCAGATAAAGTGACATGTGAGCAGGGATATGAAAGACAGAAGGAAGCAACCGCTCCCCCCCCCCAAAAAAAAGCTAAGAGCGAGGGTGCATGGCATGTTCTAGTGACAGCAGAGAGGTCAAATGTGAACAGAGTAAAGGGAGTAAGAAGAGGAAAAGTCAGAGAGGAAACAGGAACCTCTACCTAGTAGGGTTTTTTTACACAATTTTATTATATTTTTCTAATTTTTTAAATGCTTCTGTGAGAGAGAGAGAGACAGAGCTTGAGCAGGGGAGGGGCAGAGAGAGAGGGAGATACAGAATCTGAAGCAGGCTCCAGGCTCCGAGCTGTCAGCACAGAGCCCAATGTGGGGCTGGAACTCACGAACCATGAGATAGTAACCTGAGCCACAGTCGGAGGCTTAATTGACTGAGCCACCCAGGCGCCCCCTTTATAGGCAATTTTAAAGACTACCTTTCTTCTGAGCACGACTGGAAGCTATTAAAGACTTCTCAGTGGAAAAAAAACTTGATTCAACTGTCTTTGAAGGGACATCTCCGACTGCAAAAATCATAGGGCGACAAGAGGGATGCAAGAAGGATATTTAAGACATTATTGCAATAACCAAGCACGATATGATGCTGGTTATGGGTGGCGTGTGACCTGGATGGTAGCAGAGAATTTGCTGAGAAAGGTCACACCATGGAGGTGTTTTAAAGATACAGAGGACAAGGAGGGCTGAGAAACCAAATGGGGAAGGAGACAGAATAGAGACAAGAATGACTCCAAGAATTTTGCCCTGAGCCACTGAGAGGATGAAGTCACCATTGCCCAAGATGGGAAAGCCTGAGGAGGCAGATGGGGAGGTAGAGGGGGAGAATATCAAAAGTTGTTTTTGGATGCATTCATTTTGAGATTTCTATTCAATTTCCACACAGAGGTATCAAGGAGGCTTTGGATTTAGGAGTCTGGCTCAGGGGAGAGGGTTGGGCTACAGGCACAAATTTGGGAGATACCAGAATATAGATTGTCCTTTATCAGTGCAGAAATGACTTGGCTTTATCCACACTAAGCCATCCCACTGTACATGTTAACAACACATCTTACAGGGCCAATTCTGGCCTTTTGCAATGTTCTTGTGGTTTCTAAGATAAATAAACATATTATATGTTTCCCTCTGGATGCCTTTGCTAAGATCATGTCAGCATTTCCAAAACAGTCCTTGCTTAAACAACACTGAGAAAGTAAAACCTCTTGGGGAGAAAGGATTTTATTGTTTTTGAAAAGATCCCTGTATTTTCTCTTACGAGTTTAGAATTGTATAAAAATGGTTTAGTTTCTGTTTCCCTCAAGAACTCATATTAACAAAAGTGCAGCTTGGTGCCTGTCTCGAATGTGGGCTGATAACTTGCTGGTGGTTTGACAGTTATGAATAAACAGTTCTGTACCGTAAGGCAAGCATATTCCTGAAACTGCACAAGGTCTCAGTGGGCTTCAGACACTGTCCCAGCACATTTAACTAGAAAACCTTGGAAATGTGTACAAATTCCATGGCTGAAGTGATTATACTATGGAATCCTAGCATAGACAATCTGTAATAACTTATACCGATCACCAGTTTATCAAGAATACACATGGTCATTGGATCTGGAATTGATCTATGATAAATGGAAGATATTTCTCTGGAAATAATTTACCTTTTCCCCTCTTTTCACAAAACCAGTTATCTGCATGTGCGGGGAGATGGGAGCAAACCCCTTGCAATACTAGCATAAGAAAAAAATTAATTAATTTAATCATCCATTTATTCCTTTAATTCACACATTTACCGAGGACTTAGAATCTAACCTCAACTATGATAGGTCTGGAGATAGTAAAAACAAAAAAATCCATACTTTTCCCTGTAATAAATAACTGAGGTATGTGAAAGTGAGAAGTTTCTTCCATAAACTTTAAAAATGAATTCAAGGATAAAGTCTGAGAAGTTTCTGAGAGGAAACGAAAACCAAGACTATTGTGTACCCCTTCACGATTAAAAATTATGATGTTAAACAAATTTCCTGTGGCTGTCGTTGACTTCAGAAAAAAACATCTGGAACACAGTAAGAAACACCAGGCCACCTACAAATCACAGAGCTGTTACTGAGGTCGAGGCAATGATAAACAAAGCTTAGGAGACCAGATGTTTCTGGATGCAGTATCTTGATTAAGATGTTCTCATACCATCTGGATTGATAGATGGATTTTTTTTTTTCTGGTGTATTTCTTCCTAGCTTCAGCAACTCTCATTGATAGATATATTGAGATCTATTTACCTAAGACAAGTGACAAAAGACCTAGAAATTTCTAGAAGCAATGTCCATGCAAAAAAAACCCTTGAAGGACTCATGTATGAGAGGTACAGTTTAGCCCAAGTTTGGAAGTTGCTGTCACATTCACAAACCTTACATTTTCTCCAGATATGTAAAAGTGGACCAGTGTCCACTTTTAAACTTCTTTCTCAGGAAGAATACCTCAGGCCCTAGCTGACAAAAGTCAGAAATCAGGTAATAGTGTAAAGAATCTTTTCACGAACTTCTTGATGTTGGTTCTTTCTGACTTGCAAATTGCACAATGATTCAGAGTACTTCTGGTTTTGGTATTTGGTTTTCGTTTTCATGTGAGCACATGTTATTTTATTTTTTCTAGTTTTAATTGGATATAATTGACATATAACCTTGTATACATTGAAGGTGTACAACATAATGATTTGGTGTTGACAAAATATATATATGTAACAAACTGATTACCTCAGTGAGTTTGGTTAATCTCCAACAGTTTAGAGACACTCTCTGGGTTTTCCTTTGTAGTAACAACAACAACAACAACAATGCTATTTTGTATTGATCCAGCAGTTTTTGGTTGACAAGGGTATTCACTGGTATAATCTCATTGTTTCACAATTAATGGCTACAACTGGTTTATATTCTAAGAAAAAAAGACAAGGAATGAGTAGCTTAAAAGGGCTTTGATAGATGAGGTAAACATAGGCCTGATCTATGATTATATTATTGACTAAGGGATAAGGAGCTGTGCTAACAGAGCTGGGAAAGAAAAATTTTTCTTTTCCTTCTCCATATTCTTGCTGCTATTGCCTCTACTTTACTCCTTTTCTTCCTCATTCTCCTGTGTCTCCATTCCACCCTTGTTATGAACTGAAAGTTTGTGATCCCCCCCTCCCCCCCTAGAAGTCACATGTTGAAATCTCCCCCTCCCCCACCTGACTCCACAGTGTGATGGTTTTAGGAGGTGGGGCTTTGGGGAGGTAATTAACATTAGTGAAGTGCACAAGGGTAGAGACTTTGTGAATGGTGTTCGTGCCCTGATAAGAGTCTCAGAAGATTTTGCTTCCCTCTGCTCTCTGCCACGTGAGAATACAACTAGAAGTTGGCCATCAGCTTCCAGGAAGAGAGCCCTCAATAGAACCCGACTGTACTGGCACCCTGATCTGGTACTTCCTGCCTCCAGAACTGTGAGAAATAGATTTCTGTTTTTTATAAGTCAGTCCATGCTGTTTTGTTATAGCAGCCTGAGCTGGCTAAGATTATTCTCACCTGTATACCTGGAGGTTCACATCCGTGCTACACCAATGGATCAGAGCAGGGCAATTCTAGCTCAGAGTTGGAGATACCCAAGAGGTTGTGAAGCTAGTGAAATTTAGGTTTCAGAGCTGAAGGAGGATATGGCTGGTGGTACGAGTAGCCTGTGTGGACTCCTGAACTGTAGCTTCAGAATCTGCTTCTGCTTCTGAGCATTGAGGAGCAACCATAAAGAGTAAAAGCCTGGGGGTGCCTGGGTGGCCAGTCAGTTAAACGTCCGACTTCGGCTCAGGTCATGACCTCACAGTTTGTGGGTTCGAGCCCCAGATCGGGCTCTGTGCTGACAGCTCAGAGCCTGGAGCCTGCTTCACATTCTGTATCTCCCTGTCTCTCTGACCCTCCCCTGCTCACGCTGTCTCTCTCTGTCTCTCAGAAATAAATAAAAACATTAAATTTTTAAAAAAATTTGAAAAGAATAAAAGCCTGAAACAGCTCAAATGTCCACCAACTGATGAATGGATAAAGAAGATGTGATGTATATATCCTCACAATGGAATATTACTCAGCCATAAAGGAGAATGAAATCTTACCATTTGCAATGAGGTAGATGGAGTTACAATAGTTTATGCTAAGTGAAATGAGTCAGAGACAAATACCATATTCTTTCACTTATATGCAGAGTTTAAGAAACAAAACAAACAAGCAAAGGGGAAAAGAAAGAGAGAGAAGCAAACTAAGAAACAGACTCTTAACCATAGAAAACAAACTGATGGTTACCAGAATGGAGGTGGGCAGGGGACGTGGCAAAAACACTGCTTTAAAGACTGTTTGTGTAGAAAACAGACATTTTGGAAACCTCTACGTTCTATTCTAAATAAATATTTAAAGGGCAGTAGGCTCAAAATAAGAGATGCCAAGACATAGGAAAATAAAGAGCAGAAGAAATAAAAATAAGTTATGAGACAAATAATAGCTTCAGAAACAGTAAAGAGGTAAATTAACACTGCAGGAAGAAGGCAAAAGAAGAAGATGAAGGGATGAGTGATCTAACTGATGACAAATAAAAGCAGAAAGAAAAAAATTATCCTGTGGATAATTGCTGGTCTTTAAAAAGAAGCTAATTCAAAAAGTGCAGAAGGAAAAGTCAAAGGCAAACTAGGAGAAAGATTCTCTGAGTTGAAGATTTGAATCCTCAGCTTAAAAGGAGGTCCCTGAAAAATCAAAAAAATTAATGAAAAAAAAACCAATCATCACGAAACCTGGCAAGGTACTTGGATTTCAAAAAAGTCATGCAGGCTTAAGGTGGGGCATACAACACAAATAAGAGTCTATCTATAGAGACGAAGCAATTATACCTGCCTTGGATTTCTCTGCAACACTAAACCAGAAGAAAATGGAGCAAATTTGTCAGAATTTTGATAGAAAATTTTGTGACTATGTGTATGTATTCTTTTACATGTTTCCCTAAGACTTGAGTTATAGTAGGCATTCAGTGAGTATTTGTTACTCGAAATAAGAAGGAATAGATACAAACGTGAGTAAACCTTTAAAATCACTAGGGAACCAAATAATGTACTGGTAATAAACTCATTGAATTCTAAATGAGTATGAGTATTATTCATTCAATTATGATTAGTGTACCTGATTTTCAACTCTGCTGCTAACCAAGATTAATATTCTTAGCCTTTTGTTATTCAAGAGAATATGATATAATTTTCATTGCCTTCATGTGATTGAAAAGAACAAAAAATGGGGTGCCTGGGTGGCTCAGTCGGTTAAGCGTCTAACTTCGGCTCAGGTCATGATCTCGTGGTTCGTGGGTTTGAGCCCCGCATCAGGCTCTATGCTGACAGCTAGCTCAGAGCCTGGAGCCTGCTTCACTTTGTGTATCTCCCTCTCTCTTTGACCCTCCTCTGCTCACACTGTCTCTCTCTCTTTCAGGAATAAATTAAAAATAAATAAATAAATAAATAAAAAGAAATGAACAAAAATTATTTATTGTCAATATACCATGGAGTCATTGGCTTGCTCACTCAAAATCTGGGAAGCTTTTTTCATAATCTATCAGTAGGTGCTACTAGGATAACGTTGAAGGCATAACCTCAGTCTGTCCTTTTCATGAACTCCATTGCTACCAACAAATTCAACACCGTCATGTCTCCCATGGGATGTGACATATTGTGATTTTCCTGCTTCCACTCCCCGCCTTTCTACTCCGCTTCTATAAAACCCCTTTCTATAGCAACGCAATCTGTACAGCTATCTATGAACACTTCCCTGTCTAACCCTCTGCATTTAACTCTCACCACTAATAGGCCAAGCCTGTCCTACCTCAGGACATTTATACTTCTTCATCCCTCTGTCTGAGACGCTTTGATCTGTACTCGCATGCCATTTCCGTGACCACCCACTAGAAAACAACATATATTCTAATTTCCTATCCTTTAATCTTGTTTTATTTTTCGTAATACTTAAATTAATGTCTGAGATTATCGTATTTACGTACTGTCTTTTCCCCCAATAAATAAGCTCCTTAAGAGCAGGGACCTTGTCTGTCTTGCTTATGCCAAGAACATAGACTAATTCTAGACACATAGTGGTGTATTCCATATATCTCGAGTGAATGAATGAATGAGTGAACGATTACATAAATCAATGGATGAATGTCTGAACAAAGGAGACTAGTTAGTGTGTATACTCACTCTCACAACTAACTACCGGAGAGTTTAGAAATTACTTCTCAGAACTGCAAACTAGCTGCTTTTATTTATCTCCTTTTCCGTAACTGGAATGATCCGGGGGAAAGTCCAGATAATAAGGTTGTTTTGTGAGAGGGGTTCTGCCAGAGGAATCTGAGGGAGTAACCTGGATATTGGCAGGGGAAAAAATAAGTTCAAGATGACACAATAGTAGCACACTCTTTGTAAATACATGCAGATATGTGCATTATGAAGTAGGTGTGTGTTAATCGCATATCTGATACCGAAAATTCACTTTTCAGCAAGATTGCTTCCATTCTGTCATGAGTATCTAGAGAATGACCAACTGGAGAAAGAGAGAGAGAAAGAGAGGAGGGAGGAAGGAAGGAAGAAAGGAAGCAGGGAAGGAAGGAAGGAAGGCAAAGAGATTGCATTTCAACAGCTGGATCAAATTAAGGAAACCAAAGGAAATTCTCTGGGTTGAGTCCTGAACCCAGAAAACTGCAGTTGTGGGGAAACACCACATTTATTTCAGCAAGTAACATGTAAGAAAATCATATCTGTAGTACTGAGTTCTGCAAATGTTGTTCAGTTAGATACCCTAGGGGCCAAGCCCCAGGACCTGTAAAATATTGTTACTGGTGAGATGGAAAATTAGACTTAGTGAAGTTTAAAACACTCACCTAAAATATGCGTTTTTGCAAACTAAGCCAGAATTTATTTGAGGTTTGCCTCTGTTTACATTAGGGATAATGTCTGAAAAGCATTCTTTTGTCATCAGAATGTACATCTATTTAAAAGCAAACATTTTTTTCTTGGAGGTAAGGTAAAGATTTCTGAGTTCAGAGGTTTTTTTTTTTTTTCAACATAAATATAAGCATAAAAATGAGGGAGAGACGTGTTTGATGAATATATCATATTTATCACCTTGTTTGAAATCATGATGAGATTTGTAAAATATGCAAGTTTAATTTTTTATCTTTTCCCAAATTAAATCAGAAGAATACATGGTCCTGATTGTAAGTTCATTTTATAAAATTATGATAATTGCCAAAACGTAAAAATTAAATTAAAAGTTGTCAAGGTTTTGAGGTACCTGGGTGGCTCAGTTGGTTGAGCATCTGACTACATTTCAGCTCAGGCCATGATCCCAGGGTTGTGGGACTGAGCTCTGTATTGGGCTGTGCATTGAGAGTAAGGCCTGCATAACATTCCACCTCCTCCCCTGCTCCGCCTGTCTACCCCCTTCCCTCTCTCTCTAAAATAATAAAAAAATTTTTTTTCAAAGTTTTATCCAAAATATTCACATAAGTTTAACCGGCAAATTCCTCACTTTATTTTCTGTTGGGAAAAGAATACACAAATAAAACGGAGAATTTGATCATAATTACAAAATAGTCAACAAAATAATGAATCTTGCATCTGCATTCAGGAGTTATTCAGCATTAGGAATAAGAAATTGCCTCTTAGTGAAACAATTATTTTGATAAAAATTAAGTTGTGCAAAATTATGATACTAGAGCTAGAAGGAATCTTAGGTCAAGGAGATAATTATTTTGATGATTTTGCTTTAATTTGCCTTATTGTTGGTATGTATGTGGATGCAGTTCTATCACTGCAAATAGAAATGATGAGGTTATAGTGCACTTTTGCTGCTTTTACTTATATTTAAATAGAAATGTTTCAACTTCTTTACATAGTAGGGCATATTTCACTAGTATTTCATAATATTTCGTATGTGAATTTAACATATAGTCATTTACCTATGCTTTTACTTCTCTAATTTGGAATTTCTTCCACCTTTCTATTATTATATAGTGCTGAAAAAATATTATCCTGATTATAAATCACTTAATATAGGGATTCCTAGATCAAAAACTATGAGCATGTCAGTACATTTTGCCAATTAAAAATGTTTCTTAAATTAGTATGTCAGAGGCTCAAAGTGATAACTTATTTTTTCTGGTTGCTATTATTTTTGTCGTTGTTGTTTTTCAATTTTTCTTAATGTTTCATTTATTTCTGAGAGAGAGAGAGAGAGAAAGAGAGAGAGACAGTGTCAGCAGGGGAGGGACAGAGAGAGAGGGAGACACGGAATGTGAAGCAGGCTCCAGGCTCTGAGCTGGCTGTCAGCACATAGCCCAATGTGGGGCTCGAACCCACGAACCATGAGATCATGACCTGAGGCAAAGCTGGACACTCAACTGACTGAGCCACCCAGGCGCCCCATGTATGTCGTTGTTTACCTAATTATACTTTACTAACTTCATTAGAATGAGAAAGATTATAAAGCCTAAAGAAGTTAAATGACTCCCAGGAAAAACAAAAACAAAAGGACCCCAGCAATTTAGTGAAAGAACTAACACCACGTTGTCCTCAAGTTCTATCATTTACACGCAACATTAGTGTTAATAGTATGTGTTAAATTGGCAATGAGAACCTGCTAAATTTGTGAGGTTCAGAGTACTAATATTTTTAAAACACAAATTGATTGAAAAGTAGATGTTTTAAGAGACTGATGCAATGCAAAAGAACCAGACATAAAGCTTTCATGTTAGGACCTGGGAAGCGTGAGCAAATTCTGATATTGCCCAGCCATTTGGAAGACCTCACAAAATCCTTGGGCAATCTACTTTATAATTTAATTCTTAAAACATAGTTCTGTGGGAATTGAGACAAAGTGGGAATAGAGACTGGGAACACCAGCCTGGTTGAGATATGGAAATCTTCAGAGATACGGAAATAGAGATGCAACAAACATTTCCTACATATGATTAGCAAATTCAGATCATATACACAAGGGGCAGAAAGTGTTTGGGGTGACTTCATAGTTACTGATGTATGAGAGTCCAGGATGAGGGACGCCTGGGTGGCTCAGTCAGTTAAGCGTCCAACTTTGGCTCAGGTCATGATGTCAGCTTGTGAGTTTGAGCCCCACGTTCCGCTGTGTGCTGACAGACAGCTCAGAGCCTGGAACCTGCTTTGGATTCTGTGTCTTCCTCTCTCTTTCTGTCCCAATGTTGCTCGTGCTCTCTCTCTCTGTCTCTCAAAAATAAATAAACATTAAGAAAAAAAGCATATTTGCGGCGCCTGGGTGGCTCAGTCGGTTGGGCATCCGACTTCGGCTCAGGTCATGATCTCTCCGTGGGTTAGTTCGAGCCCCTCATCGGGCTCTGTGCTGACAGCTCAGAGCCTAGAGCCTGCTTCAGATTCTGTGTCTCCCTCTCTCTCTGCCCCTCCCCACTCATGCTTGCTCTCTCTGTCTCTCAAAAATAAATAAACATTTAAAAAAAGAAAGAAAAAAAGAAAAAAGCCATATTCTACAGACTTGTAATAGAATTCAGAATCCTTTGGCATATATTACAATATTTTTACTATGAGTAGATTAATCCATGATTTTCATGTATATGTTCATTCATTCAACAATTATTTGAGAGGCTCCTGGGTGGCTCAGTTGGTTAAGAGGCAGATTCTTGATTTCAGCTCATGTTATGATCTGCCAGTTGGTAGAATTGAGCCCTGCATCCAGCTCTGTACTGAGTGCACAGACTTCTAGACACGCCTCTTGTGTTCTCTCTCTCTCTCTCACACTCTCAAAATAAATAAATAAATAAATACATCAATAAACATTTTTTAAAACACAATTATTTAAACTCCGACTCTGTGCTGAACATTGCCCTAGATGCTGGAGATGCTGAGGTGAAAACAACGGAAAAAGCAAGTATGATCTCATTCTGTTGAGCAATGCACTTGCAAACACACACACACACACACACACACACACACACACACACACACAGTAGAAAACTAAGCCAAAGGGAACTTGTAGTCAGGGTACGGCAGCAGTGAAAGAACAACAGGAGCCTGGCAGACAGCACGCTGAGAACAAGACCCAAGAACTCATATGTCCCAGGTGTGGGAAAGGCTGTGCAGAGTTGGGTGGGTGTGGTGGAGAGGGTTTGTGAGGAAACTAGTCCGCAAATGAATACAGAAAACATGAGAGTCAGTATTACCTATTCCAGGGAGATTTGGAGGCAGGCATCTTGTTTCTGAGGTCTGATATTTTATCTTTATTATGGGTTTAATCATTTGTATTTTATGGGGAGTTAACAAGAAGCAGTACAAATACATACACAAAAGAATTTTCTACAGTGTAAATCACTAAAATGTTAATTGAGGATCATTATTATCTCTGTCAAGAAAGGTAAACTGGTGTTTTTTTCTAGCTAACACTACCATAAAGAAAACCATTAATTTAATATATAAAAACCCCCAAAATCCAATTAAAAATGGGCAGGGGACCTGAATAGACGTTTCACCAAAGAAGGCATAGAAATGGTCAACAGACACATGAAAAAATGCTCAACATCACTTCTCATTAGGGAAATGCAAATTAAAACCACGATGAGTTATCACCTCTCACCTGTCAGAATGGCTATTGTCAAAAAGACAAGAAACAGAAAGTGTTGGCAAGGATGTGGAGAAAAGGGAACCCATGTGCACTGTTAGTGGGGATGCAACATGGTGCAGCCAGTATGGACAAAGTATGGGGATTCCTCCAAAAATTGAAAATAGTACTACCTTACAATCCAGATATTCCACTTCTGGGTATTTATCTAAGGGAAACAAACACACTAATTTGAAAAGATGAATATACTCTATATTTATTCCAACATTATTTACAATAGTTGACATATGGAAGCAATGAGAATGTCCATCAATAGCTGAATGGATAAATAAGAGGTGGTATATACACACAATGAAATATTAATCAGTCATAAAAAAAGAATGAAATCTTGCTATTTGTGGCAGCATGAATAAATCTCAAGGATATTATGCTAAGTGAAATAAGTCAGACAGAGAAAGACAAATACCTTATGATTTTGCTTATACATGGAATCTAAAAACAAAACAAATGAACAAAACAAAGAAAACATGAAACACACTAAGCTACAGAGAACGATCTTCTGGTTGTCAGGAGAGAGTTTGGAGGATGGATGAAACAGAAGAAGAGGATCAAAAGGTACAAGCTTCCAGTTATAAAATAAATAAGACCTGGTATACAATGTACAGCATGTATAGAGAGACTCGATTAGACCTGGTGGTTTAGAGTCCCGGTCTTCACATAAGAATGTCTTGGACATCTTTTGCCACTTCAGCTGGGAAGATTTGAGTATTGGTGGGAGAGGTAGACCATGGAAGCTCATTTGTGTTCAGACTCGTACTCCTTTCCCAATGTTACCTTTTCCTTTCCATGTTTTCAAATATTTTTAGGAAGAAAGTAATATTTGGAATTGATGAAGGGAGTCATAGGGCTCAAATTAAACCACATGCTAACTGTAATCAAGGAGTGATTACTTTGTCTCTTTTTCCTTCTTTTTAAAAAAAAATGTCACCCAAATATATACTATAACAGTGTTCTACAGGCCATAGTGGAATGAAGCAAGAATCTTGTATAAATGTTAATGAAATCAAAGTCATGAATCTAAAAGTAATGGTACACTCCTCTTCTTTGTTTACTTCCTTGTTCCTTTTGGTCTCCTTCTGTGTAGACAGACTCATAGAACAATGGCAATGATTTGCATTTGTTGCAAAGTGATTGGGGAAACAGTCAAGGGAAAATTAACTGGGAAATTAGGCAGAGAAGGAAGGTGAAGAGGGGGTTGGCATTAATAAGAATCCTGATAAAGTTCATGGACAAAAAGTAGTATTAGAAATCTGAGGACGTGTTCAGTTGTTTGGAATCCATGATCAAGCACAACTGTACAACTGTTCTTCTGTTTAGATGCTCATCTCCTTTTTCTCCAAAGTGGCAAATGAGATCATGATTCATTTAGGGATCCCACTGTGAGTCATGATCATGACGATCCCTGAAATAAATGCAGACTCGCCAGCACTCCCTCCCTCTTCTGGTTGCCCAGTCTAGTGTACAGCATCACTTCTGGGAAGACAACCCACAGACCCACAAACAAATTTCTCAGTGCACTTTTTAAGTTCTCCAAAGTCTATTCCCAGAAAGGACATTAACCAGACCCAGAATAAATTCATTATTATTTTATTTTCCCTGGCTTCCAAAGGAAAATTAAATTCACAATTTGGCAACAAGATAGCTGAATTACTCTACTGAAGATCACATCTTGACTCACCTTCCTGACTGGATAATAAAAGTTTAAAAATAAAAATTTTAATCCTTTAATGTTAGAGTATAAATGAGGAAATACTATGTGGAGTGGCTCTACCTGATTTTTTTTTATTTTTTTTAAATTTTTTAAAAATGTTTTTTATTTATTTCTAGGAGAGAGAGAGAGAGACAGCATGAGCAAGGGAGGGTCAGAGAGAGAGGGAGTCACAGACTGAAACAGGCTCCAGGCTCTGAGTTGGCTGTCAGCACAGAGCCCGACGCGGGGCTCGAACCCACAAACCGCGAGATCATGACCTAAGCGAAAGTCGGACGCTCAACCGACTAAGCCACCCAGGCGCCCCTCTACCTGATTTTTGAAAAATTTACATCAAACATTTTAGAAGTCAGAGATCTAAAGTACAGTTTCTTCCAATCAAACATCTTTGGGAATTTTATATAAATGAACCTATAGTGCCACATGATGTTTGGGAAACTGCTATAGGTTGGCTAATGGCTTCTCAAAGGTATCTGTATTCTATTCCCGGGAGTTGTGAATATGCTACATTTTGTGGCAATGAAGAGTTAAGGTAGCTGATGGAATTAAGGATACGACTCAGCTGACTTTAAAACGACTCAGCTGACTTTAAAACAGGGAGATTATCCTGGAATATCTTGATGAGCCTAACTGTAATCTCAGGGTCCTAAGAGTGGAAGAAGCAGGCAGAAGAGTCAGTGATATAGTGATGTGGTTTGAGAAAGACCCAAGTGGTCATTGTTGGCTTTGAAGTTGGATAGGTTAAAAGGCAAGGGGTGTGGGTGTCTCTAGAAGCTGGAAAAGGCAGGGGAATGAATTCTCCCTGAGAGCCTCCTAAAGGGATGCAGCCTTGCTGACCCCATGACTTTAACCCAGTGAAACTCACTTTGGGTTTCTGAACTTGAGCAGAAAGATAATGAACTTGTGTTGTGTTAGGCCTCTAAATTTGTGGTAATTTTTTTATAGCTACAACAGGAAACTAATAATGAATTTATCTTTATCCCTTCTTCCCCTCTCTCACTCCATTCCAGTCACACTGACCTTGGTTCTGTTACTACAGAGTCAACCATCTAAGCAGGGATTTGTTGGAGAGTGAGGGCCAACCCCCTGGGATGTCAGCCACAGATGGTGTGAGATCAATGATTATGGAGGATTGATGTGTACATGACTGACATCAGAGATGAGAGACCACAGACTCAGGAGCCATGATGTCTGGGTGCAAAGGTAGGTAAATCAATGAAGATGCCAAGAAGAGCAAAAGAACTATAATAAAGATCCCTGTAGTCACTCCTTCTTTATCTCTCTCCCCTGACCCCAGGGAGATATATGAGCCCCTCACACACACCCAGATTCCATCCTGTGGAATATAATGGTGAAGGAGTTAATCTCTGGAAGGCTAAAGGGACAATCTAAATTGAGAGAGACTATTTAAATAGATAGAAATTTAAAAGTGGTAATTAGTAAATTCAAATTTCCTGTCACCCAGTGTTGATTAAGGAGAGATTAAATAAAAAAAAAAATGAAAAAATAAATATCCCAATTTTCTTTGTACAACTGAATAAAGTGCATTAATTTGCAACCAACATAAAATGAATAAATGGTCTGAGACTAGGTCATTTCCACACTTGCCTGATCTATGTCTGACCAACAGGAATATTCCTGAACACCCTGAGTTTTTAGATATCTTCTTTCCTCACATTAGCATTATTTGTGGACTGAATGCAAAATCACAAGGCAGTTTATGCTGAACTCATCTCTGCCTCTTCTGTGGGTCATTCTGTTTAACCCTGAATTTTCTCCACTGGAGTCACACATGTTTCCTTTAGGAAAAAAAAAAAAAAAAGGCAGAGACACCATCTCCATATGAGAATTTAAAAAGCACATAAGTTATAAAGGGACTCTTTAATTACTGCAAAAAACTATAAGAAATCAGGCATTTGGTAACCCAAGGGTTCCTCAAGAGATGAATGACAAAGATATGGTACATACACAATGGAATATTACTCAGCCCTAAGAAAGAATGAGATCTTGACGTTTGTAACAATATGAATGCACCCACAGAGTACTATGCCAAGTAAAATAAGTCAGACAGAGAAAGACAAATAACATACAATTGCACTTATATGTGGAATGTAAAAACCAAATAAATAAGCAAAAACCAAAAAACACAAGTAGATTCTTAAATGCAGAGAATAAATTGGTTACCAGAGGGGAGGTTGGTAGGAGGTGAGTCAAATAAATTAAAGAGATTAAGAGGTACAATCTTCCAGTTCTGCAATAAATAAGTCATGGGGATGAAAAGTACAGCACAGGGAATTTTGTCAATAATATTGTGACAACATGTATGGTGGCACATGGTGACTCCACTTACTGTAGCTAGCACTGAGTAATGTATAGTACGGTCAAATAACTATGTTGTCACCTGAAACTAATATAACATTGTATGTCAGCTCTACTGCAATAAAAAAATAATATTAAAAGAAATCAGGCATTTGGAGCCTGTGGTCCTTAGGAGAAGATAATTTTAATAGTACAAAGATAACTTTCATAAGCACAAAGTAATTCATCATGTCTAACGTTAGCTCAAGGCCTCCAAACTTAGGGTAATGGAATTTTCTATAGAAAAACAAAAATAGAGGAAAGAATAGAATATAATTTAATGACTTCCATCTGATTACCCTAATCTCTCTTGGTGATTGTTTAAAAATGCATTCTCAGTTACATGCCCTCAATCAGAATCTCCAAGGGAAATTTTTTTAGAAATTTATATTTTTTAAATTTTTTGAATGATTTCAATCAACAACCAACTTTAATTATCATTGATATTTTAAAATTTGAGTTATGGCCAATTTTCACTAAAGAAAACAAAAAGCATGGCTTTAAAAAATGCAGAAATATTTAAACCAACAAATTACTGCCAAGATAACTATAATGTATCTTGATCTATTTTCTCTTTGGAAACTTTAGGAGGAATTTTCTTGACATCTTGGTAATTTCATTATTATGCAAAGGAAGAAACTGGGTATGGGTTGGAATATAATAGGTTTGGGTGAGTATCCAAAATCTAATATACTTTTTGGATTTTGGATACTCACCCAAACCTATTATGTATTATGTATATGTGTGTGTGTGTGTGTGTGAGTGTGTACATACACACATACATACATACACAATACAGAAGGGAAGATTAGATGCACACTGGAATTTTCAATATTGAAATAATTATCATAAAAATGTTGTGGTTTATGAATAAGTCAACTTAAACTTGTATTTTAAAACCCCAGAGCTATTTTCTGAAATTTCCTTCTGAAGGTTAGGGGAAACCATATAACCCTGGAAAATGTGTATCATTGAAAGTATATTAACTACTTAATCTTATAGGTCAATCATTCCCTTGCAAATATAATGGAGGAAGGATATTTGTAATGAAAGGTACATATTAAATTTCAGGACTAAGGCTTTCAACATGAAAGTAATGAGTACTCATACCACTTGTTATTAAAAGTCACTTTGTTTTTAGTGGAACCTATTTTATAATGAGTCAATGTTATGTCATTTTCAAAACATGCGTTTGGTACTAAAAAACACCCTAGGATTAGTTGAGTGTTTAAAGCTTTGTAGTTTCATGAGGATATGTCTACTGGGCTCCTAGGAAGTATTTATTTGTAAATTAGGTTAAGCCTAAAATATTTTTAATCTTATTTGTTATTTACACATAGTTAAACCTTTCATTGATTTAGCTTCTTAGAAAATGATGTGTTCTGAACGCACCATAAATTTCATCAGAAGAAAAAGGGATTTATTTTTTTATTTTTTGTATATTTACTGATACTTTATTTATGAATTCACTCATTGGAAACCAGTTGATTTCCAAAAGTTTAGTTTCTTCTATTCCTTTGTACCTTTTAAAAGCTTTCCCTATGCCTGGGATTGTAGTCTCTCCGTGGCTAAACCCAGCTTATCCTTCACTTTATATAAAGCTTCATCTTGATTTTCACTTCCTAATGTAAAACCTTCCTTAATAAATCGTAGCCACTTTTGATGCTGATGCTGCATGAAATGGTAGCTCTTGTTTTTCCTCCTATAGAAATGCCACAGTAGTCGCTACCCGTTTATTTGCATCTCTTCCACCTAAACTTCCTAAACTTTGTGCTGCTTGAAGACAGGGATGGGTTTCTAGTGCAGCATGGTGCCTGACTTTTTTTTTCCTGTTAGGTTTATTAGGTTTATTTATTCATTGAGAGAGAGAGAGAGAGAGAGAGATAATATGCCATATAGGCTCTGTATTGTCAGCACAGAGGCTGATGCAGGGCTTGAACTCATGACCAGTGAGATCATGACCAAGAGTCAGCAACTCAACCAACTGAGCCACCCAGACACTGCTATGTGCAAAACTCTTAATAGGCCTTTATGTGTGGACTGATGAGTAAATAATTTGGTTTTCCCTCAAGGGGCAAATCAGAAATTTAAAAACTGTCTTATACTTACTTTGTAAGTTGGTATTGATATTAATTTGACTTGCATATGGAAAATAGGTCTGTAAGATATTTTTTCAGTGCTTCCGATCTTTTTTTTAAATGTTTTATTTATTTGTGTGTGTGTGTGAGAGAGAGAGAGAGAGAGAAAGAGATGTGTGAGCAGGGGAGGGTCAGAGAGAGAGGGAGATACAGAATCTGAAACAGGCTCCAGGCTCTGAGCTAGCTGTCAGCACAGAGCGCAACATGGGGTTTGAACCCACACACCGTGAGATCATGACCTGAGCCGAAGTTGGGCGCTTAACTGACTGAGCCACCCAGGCGCCCCTCAGTGCTTACAAACTTTAAAGTTCTGCTTTCATGTAGTTAACTCATTCCCTGATTGTACTGCAATTGTATGTACCAATTTCTATCTATCTCCATAGCCACCTTTCTAGTTCAAGCCACCATCTTTGCTTCTTTCCTAGTCTAAAGCTGTTGTGTCCCATTTGGCCTTGTTGCTTCCTCTTATGATTCTATTACTTACAAATAATGACTAGCATCTCAAACCACTTGAAGGAAAATCCACAGTGTATGGTATGGACTATGATGCCCCACATAACCTGACCATCATTACATCTTCAGTCACAATTTGTACGCCACTTAACCATCAACCTTTTACCATCAGCCCTCTTTCAAACATTGTAAACCCTCTATGCTGAGCACTCTTTCCTTTACTTCTTTGTTTTCCTACCCAGGTTAACTATGATTTAATCCAAGAGGAGGCTTTCTCTGCTTTCCCATGCTGTGTTCTCTTTCACTGCATCCTATCATTTTATTTTATAACACTAATGATAAGTTGTAATTATTATTTGTTTTTGCATGCTGTTGAATGTAATATTAGTATAAATAGTAAGCATTTATGAATATTAAGCCTAGTTATATACTTTTACTTCACAAAGATGAATCACTTCATGCTTATAATGTTCTAAGTACTTTAATATATTGAATCACTTAATCCTCTTAACACCTCAATGATGAGGATAATTAATCCTATGTTACAAATATGGAAAATAAAGTTTAAAGAGTTGATATACACAGAGTCAGTTCCAGAGCAGACAGTAGAAGAGACAGAAGCAAAGATTCCCATCTCAGAAAATTTGCTGCTCTTACTCAAAACATCAACTTCCATGCCATTTGCTTTCATACAAACTGAAAACAGTGGACCCCTGTAACAGTAATAATAACTATTGAGTGCTTATTGTATGTAAGGAGCTGTCCTGAGAGTTTCATATACATTAACTTATTTAAGCTCATGAACAAGCTTTATGAGATAGACCCAGTGACTGTTCTCATTTTAATGATGAGCAAACTGATGCAAAGTGAATTGCCCAAGATCTCAGAGCAAATATGTCACATATCATTATTAGCCACTAGGATATAGTTCAGTCAAAACAAATGCACATACACAGATTCCTGGGGTTAAAAGAAGGCAGCATGCTTGATGTCATCATTTTCTCTTTTTGTTATAATACAATGTTGATGAACTTTTTATTTTCATATTTGAAATGATTCTTATACTTCCTATTTCACTCCACTTAAAACCAATTAAATATGTGTAATCAGAGTATACATGATACTAGACATAAAAAATCATAACACATCAGCCATGCTTCACATGCAGGGACTTGCATCTGTCACTTTGGAGGACATATCAGAGAAAATTCTAGGTTTGGACTTTGGATTTTCTTTTTAAATTTTAATTTATGTTTTGAGGGAGAAACAGTGAGAGTGAGCAGGGGAGAGGCAGAGAAAGAGGGAGAGAGAGAATCTCATCCAGGCTCCACACTGTCAGCACGGAGCCTGATGTGGGGCTCGAACTCATGAATTGTGAGATCATGACCTGATCCAAAACCAAGTGTAGGACACTGAACTGACTGAGCCATCCAGGTGTCCCCCGGTTTGGACTTTGAACTTTGAAAAAAACTATAATGTCATGGGCATATTTCTTGTGCTTTACCTGCTTTCATGAAAAATAAAGGGGAGTTTAATTCTTTCTTGCTTGTCCTGTACAACACAATTGAAATCCACATCAGCACTGCACAGTATAAAATTTTATGTTAGGTTTGATTTCATAAATCGAGACAAGATAATCTGGAAGAAACTGTACCTGAAGAAAAGATTTAAAGGAAAGTATTCTAGGGGTACCTGGGTATCTCAGTTGGTTAAGAGTCCAACTCTTGATTTGGGCGCAGGTTCCTGGGTTTGAGTCCCCCATTAGGATTCATGCTGACAATGCAGAACCTGTTTGAGATTCTCTCTTTCTCTCTTTCTCTCTCTCTTTCTCTCTCTTTCTGCCCCTTCCCCTCTCATGTGCTCTCATGTTCTCTGTCTCTTTCTCAGAATTAATAAACTTGTAATGAAGTAAAAAAGAAAGGAAATTATTCTAAATTCTCTAATAGATAGGGATCATAATCTACCATGATTCTGTCATGGCATAGGGTTTTCAAATGTTAATTAATTTACCATACAGATTCAGTTAGAAGTTAGATATTTGAGATAAAATAAACCACTTAGATAAATGCTATAAGTCTGTCCTTTCACCTCAACTGATCTCATTCAAATACAATAGCATTGGCTTTGATATAACAAAATATATATGAAAATCCATCTAAAAAGTGAACAGATTGAGACCAAGAAATATCCTGGAAAAATATTTCGTTCATTAAGTATATATGTGTGAAGAACTTATGCCAAGCCTAAGGGACAGATAAAGTCTTACTCTATGGAAGCGACAGTCTAGAAGGCCAAAGTTATAAAATATACTTCTAAAAAATGAACAATTTAAAAATCATTCCAGAAATTGGCAAATGACAATAAATTACAATATTCTAAACTGATAGAGAATAACTGAATGAGGTTCAAAGATCGCTTCCATTCCAGTGGTTCAAAACCTGTCTGAGGAGGCTAAGGCTTAAGTGACTACAAGCTAACAATTAAGGGCTCTTGGGCAGCAGCACTCAAAGTGTTGATCTTTCAGATAGTTCACAATATAAAAATTATTCTTTTCTTAATTAATTAATTAATTGTTATTTTAGAGAGATAGTGTGCGACTGCATGAGAGAAAACAGGGGAGGAGCAGAGGGAGAGAGAGAATGCCAACGAGGCTCCAGGGTCAGCACAGAGTCCAAAGCAGGGCTCGATCTCACAACGCCAGGATCATGACCTGAGCCGAAATCAAGAGTTAGACGCTCAACTGACTGAGCCAGCCAGGTGTCCCAAATAATTCTTTTTTTAAGAAAAAATTATGTTCATAATAATATTTGGCTATTATTTGTGCTTTTTACTTTGACTCTATCAGAAGTGAAAAGTAGAGCTTTCCAGAGGCTATAGGACATGTGATGATATCATCTTGATGGCTAATGGACTTCTGCTTGTGTATTTTTGTACTTTCTAGAATTTTCTATGGTAGTAGTTTAGACTCTAAATGTATTTTCAGAGATTAGTTCAGTTTGTTCTCAAAAACAATATTATGTGCCTGTTATTTTTGTTTATAGCTGTTATTACAATAAGCTGTACCTTAGCCCAATAAATCATTATTTTTAATCCTCAAATCTCCCTTGTGCCTACACAAACCAACAAAAAGAAGTTACTATACTTTGTGATCTTGTTTTGCAAAAGTATTTTGTGCACTATTTGACTAGTGCACAAAATTTGCTAAATATATTACCATTGATTGCCATAGCAATTAAATAATCAAAATAACAAACAAAGATATATAGAAAGACCTGAATCACACACCATTGGGCAGAAACATCAGTTTTGGTACAATGCCATGTCCTTAGCAAACATTATTAAGCCAAAACAAGTAGTTTAGGTGAAAAATACAGGACATCAAGGATAAGAGAGAGAGACGGAGAGGAAGAGAGGAAGGGAAACGAAATTCTCTTGTGTATACAGGACATGTCTGAAATATTTGAAGTCATAAACAAAGATCACTTTTAGGGACTGAGATTGGAGAGTCGGTTGGGTGAGGGATTTGTTTGCATTTCACCCCACATCCTGGTATGCTGTGAAATTTTCCACATGTTAAACTATTCATGTATATTAATTTTATAATGTAAGTGAACTAACAAAATGTAATAAATAAAAATATCAATATATTATTGATCATTAAAAATCTTTTCACATAAGATGCCAAGAGAAGTGGAAACAAGTGTAGAATAT